>NC_085991.1:7859996-8012496 GCF_030014385.1 Trichomycterus rosablanca
TAGGAGCTTAGTGAATTCCAGCGTGGTACCGTGATAGGATGCCACCTGTGCAACAAGTCCAGTCGTGAAATTTCCTCGCTACTTAATATTCCACAGTCAACTGTCAGTGGTATTATAACAAAGTGGAAGCGATCGGGAACAACAGCAACTCGGCCACGAAGTGGTAGCCTCGTAAAATGACAGAGCGGGGTCAGCGGATCCTGAGGCGCATAGTGAGCAGACGTCACCAACTTTCTGCAGTCAATCGCTACAGACCTCCAAACTTCATGTGGCCTTCAGATCAGCTCAAGAACAGTGTGTAGAGCTTCATGGAATGGGTTTCCATGGCCGAGCAGCTGCATCCAAGCCTTACATCACCAAGTACAAGGCAAAGCGTCGGATGCAGTGGTGTAAAGCACGCCGCCACTGGACTCTAGAGCAGTGGAGACGTGTTCTCTGGAGTGACGAATCACGCTTCTCCGTCTGACAGTCCGATGGACGACTCTGGGTTTGGCGGTTGCCAGGAGAACGGTACTTGTCTGACTGCAATGTGCCGAGTGTAAAGTTTGGTGGAGGGGGGATTATGGTGTGGGGTTGTTTTTCAGGAGTTGGGCTCGGCCCCTTAGTTCCAGTGAAAGGAACTCTTAATGCTTCAGCATACCAAGAGATTTTGGACAATTTCATGCTCCCAACTTTGTTGGAACAGTTTGGGGATGGCCCCTTCCTGTTCCAACATGACTGCGCACCAGTGCACAAAGCAAGATCCATACAGACGTGGATGAGCGAGTTTGGTGTGGCAGAACTTGACTGTCCTGACCTCAACCCGATAGAACACATGGTCAAATGGTCAAAAATTCCCATAAACACACTCCTAAACCATGTGGAAAGCCTTCCCAGAAGAATTGAAGCTGTTATACCTGCAAAGGGTGGGCCCACATCATATTAAACCCTATGGATTAAGAATGGAATGTCAATCAAGTTTATGTGCGTGTGAAGGCATACAAGCCTATCTCAGCCTTTCAATGGGCGCAAGGCACACAGCAACACCTTGGACGGGGCGCAGGGCAAACACACACACACACACACACACACACACACACCCAGTCACCTATAAGGGAATTTAGTGTCTCCAGTTAACCTGACTGCATGTCTTTGGACTGTGGGAGAAAACCGGAGCTCCTGGAGGAAACCCACGCAGACACGGGGAGAACATCCAAACTTCACACAAAGGATCGAACCCAGGACCTTCTTGCTGTGAGGCGACAGTGCTACCCACCGAGCCAGGGCGTAGACCTGGAAATTCCAATGCTGTAGGGGAGACCAGGATGTTCTGAATAAGATGTTTAATAAGCTCATTGTAGACGCTCGCATACATTTGGTTATATTGTGCACAGGCAGTTTAATTAATAAATCCACATAAAACTGTAAGGTTTGCTGCGGCGCTGGTTAAACCACCATTGGTTCCCGGCGTCGCAGCAATTACAGAGCCACGAGAACAAATGCTCTTTAATTCGAAGCCATCCAATTAAGGCTGACGACCTGCAGCTGAGTCTGCCTATTTAAGCAGGTAAGGCGCAGCCGCAGGTTGTCGTGCCTTCTGCTCTGTTCAGTTTTTGTTTTGTTTTGTTTGGTTTGGCTTCCTTTAATTTAAGCTGGTCACTTATGGTCCAGGGATTGGTTGCATTCCAGCGGCGGCTGACGACCAAGCCATCCCTCGACCCCAACTTTGCACAGGCGAGTTCGCTATTCCTTTTGTCATAAATTGATCGGTTCCTTTCCAGCGACTGGCTTCCCGATCTACCCCGTGCTGCGCCTCGCATTTCCCAGGGATTGGCTGCATTCCAGCTGCGGCTGATGACCAAGCCATCCCTCTATTCCGGTTCCCTACAGATTGAGAAAGCCGTCTGGCTCTCCGAACGGCGCCGAGGCGCGTTCGGCATTTCTCTCATTTCCTAAAGAGCGGCTTCTCCCCAGCTACGCGGAGGCGCGGTTGGTGAGAGAGCCGACTCTTAATTCGGACTGCGCACACGCGCGTTCGGCATTTCTCTCATTTCCAACAGATTGGCTCTGGAGCTGCAGTATTGAGCGTGACGGCCTCGCAGCTGGCGATAGGGGTTCGCGACTCACCTGGGGGTTTTTGGCTTATGTTGTGTATCTTCTGTTCTTAATATCATTTTCTGTTATGTTAATAAAATTATTTCGAGCCTCCGAGCCTCTAGTCTAGCTCGACTTGAGCCTCCATCCAGGACTAAAGGAAGACAAGCATCAAGGCTGTTCTCTGTTCTAGCGCCCAAATGGTGGAACGAACTTCCTCTGTCTGTCCGAACAGCTGAGTCTCTTGCTGTCTTTAAAAAACGATTAAAAACACACCTTTTCACTAAACACTTAGGCTGATTTGTACTTATTTACTAACACTTTATTCCAATCTTTTCCATTTAAAAAAAAAAAAAAAAAAAAAGGCACTTTGGTTCTAACAGGTTTTAGCAGAGTTGTGTTCTTCGACTGTTGTCTATCTAAACTTAAGGAATGAAATGTTCACTATGGAAGCACTTCTGTAAGTCGCTCTGGATAAGAGCGTCTGCTAAATGCTGAAAATGTAAATGTATTTATTTATCTCCGCCTGAAGGGTCCTTTATCTCCCACGTGACAAAAACAGGTGTGTTTTATTGAGAACCTTCTAGTACATTTTCACACAGGGGTTCCTACACACACACACACACACACACACACACACACACAGAACAGCTTGTTCTCGGTTTATTTAAACAAACGCGATGCCAAAGCATCGAAGCCCGACACGCAAAAACAGGAAGCTTTTAGCCTGTAACGGGTTTAAAGAGCGACCGCAATCTGGTTTAGCATGCTAGCGGGGAGCCGTTATGCTGAAATGTCGACAGTCTCCTTCCCCTAACTGCTTACTTGACAGCGTGCCAAATTTGCACCTGCCCCATGTGAGGACTGTTTTGATTTACAATGTTTATAGGACTGGAGAGGGGTGGAAATAGTCGTTAAAAGGAAGTCGGCTGGGGATTCCGAACTCTGGATTAATAAGCTTGTCAAAAAAATATAAATAAATAAATAAATAAATAAAGAATAAGAGGCCGCGGTGAAGGAAATAAAATGAGGTTTCCGTGTCAAGGACTTTTCCTCCTCCTGATATCAATGTTTCTCATTATTGGAATCAATCTGTTTTTGACAGACACCACCGTTCTCTTTATTATTATTATTATTATTATTATTATTTTATTTTCATCTCTCCAGGCAGAAAAACATCGCCCGCGGCATAGAGCAGCAGCTTCCAGATGGCATGGTGGTGGCATCGGTCCCCAGTGAGGCCCAGTGCTGTGAGGAGCTCTCCGACCCGGTTCCTGATCCCGAGTACCTGACCGGTAAGAGACTTTGATGCTTGATTGCTTTGTCACTGTTGGCAATCCTGTCATGAGACAAAGGTGCCATCTGAAAACCTATACCTGTCATCCTACACTCTCCCGAGAAGAAGGCATGTCTCAATCCTTAGATACATTAAAATGCTGCCTACTAAGGTGCTTTAGTCTAAGCAGTATTCAGATTAAATAATGATGGAGCTCTGTGTGCTTCATCAGCTGTGAAGGCAATCCCAGCATTCAATGCGGGGCATGCTAGTGGGTTGTGTCGCTTCAGCCCATTGGTTTGAACAGCCTGAGGCTAACTGTGCTAGCTTACCAGCCACTGTCTAAATAGTGTGTCTAAATAATCTGCCTTATATGGTTCAATATTAGTTAGAATCCTCTCACTTAGGCAGATGCCCAGGTAGGCAGCATAACATATCAGCCATAACATTCTAATTTCTACACACACTGTCCATTTTATCAGCTTCACTTACCATATAGAAGCACTTTGTAGTTCTACAATTACTGACTGTAGTCCATCTGTTTCTCTACATACTTTTTACTCTGCTTTCACCCTGTTCTTCAGTGGTCAGGACCCCCACAGGACCACTACAGAGCAGGTATTATTTAGGTGGTGGATCATTCTCAGCACTGAAGTGACACTGACATGGTGGTGGTGTGTTAGTGTGTGTTGTGCTGGTATGAGTGGATCAGACACAGCAGCGCTGCTGGAGTTTTTAAATACCGTGTCCACTCACTGTCCACTCTATTAGACACTCCTACCTAGTTGGTCCACCTTGTAGATGTAAAGTCAGACGCGATCGCTCATCTATTGCTGCTGTTTGAGTTGGTCATCTTGTAGACCTTCATCAGTGGTCACATGACGCTGCCCACGGGGAGCTGTTGGCTGGATATTTTTGGTTGGTGGACTATTCCCAGTCCAGCAGTAACAGTGAGGAGTCATACCAGCACAACACACACTAACACACCACCCCCATGTCAGTGTCACTGCAGTGCTGAGAATGGTCCTGTGGGCGTCCTGACCATTGAAGAACAGGGTAAGAGCAGACTAAAAAAGGTATGTAGAGAATCAGATGTACTACAGTCAGTAATTGTAGGGCTACGAAGTGCTCCTATATATGAAGTGAAGGTTTCAATGTTATGGCTGATCGGTGTATTAACACGATTGGCTGTGTCTGTAAGGGGCGGGACAATAGCCGAACAGGGTTTCCTCATATGTGCTGCAATTTCCGATTTGATTTCAAGCCTGTGACTCCGCCCCTTGTTTGTTATTGTTTATTTAATTATGAGTTGTATCTAGCGTTCACTGACTGTAGTTTATTGCCATCCTAAACCCGAGTTTTCTTATTGGCCATTTATTGTTTTGCATAGAGAGCCAATGTATAGTCCTTTACGCACATCTGTCCTGGCGCATCCGCCAGCTACACGTTACAGAATATCTGACCCGCTAAGGACGCAGCGAGACGGCGTTCAGCGGGTTTGACACTGGATTGAGAGAGAAAGCGGAGGAAATAATCCTGGAAGGTCAGCCAGAATTAAATTCTGGGGTGGGATCAACCCTAAGATAAGGGTGCGGAGTCCTAAGCAGCCCGTCAGCGTTTTTCCAGATGGTCCAGGGCACTCAGAAAGCCTGTCCAGTTGCCGCTCCCAGATGGCACCAAGGTCACCACTCTACTACCTGAGGGCCTTGTTCAGCTTCTAGTGCTTGCTGATGATGTCTGTCAGACCTCTTCCAGCCTTTAGTGCCCACTGAGGGTGTCGCTTAGCTTCCAGTGCCCTCTGAAGACATGGTGAAGACTCAGCTTGATGTCCGCTTGCTTCCTGGACCCGTTGAGGACGCCTCTTAGCTTTTTGTGCTTCACGTGAATGCACTGTTAATGTGTATGTGTGTATGTGTATAAGGACACGGGCCTTGGATAATATCTCTTCTGGACAGGGCAACTAGAGGCTGGTTTTGCCCCCAGTCACTACGGTTGTAACAGATCACTCTGGAGGGCAGCAGGACTGGAAACTGAGATTGATGCCAGTGCTGGAGACCAGACTAGAAGGCCGCCTGGGACCACTACAGGGGCATAAGACAAGGCTGGAGGATTGGCAGGGAATGACAACCAGGCTGGAGACAGGACTGTAGGGCAAGCTAGGATTGACAACAGGACTGGAGGGATGGCTGGGGCAGGCAACGGGTCTAGAGAGCCAACAGGGCTGGAACCAGTAACAGGAGTGAAGATGGTACAGGAGAGCCGACTATTTTGGACATATATAAGTCCTGGGGTGGGATCAACCCTAAGATTAGGGTGTGGAGTCCTAAGCAGCCCGTCAGCGTTGTCCAGATGGCACCAAAGTCACCACCTTGCTCCCTGAGGGTCTTGTTCAGCCTCCAGTGCTTGCTTTGGATGTCTGTCAGCTTCTAGTGACCACTGTTGACCTCTTCCAGCCTTTAATGCCCACTGAGGGTGTCGCTTAGCTCCCAGTGTCCTCTCAAGACATGGTGAAGACGCTGCTTTCTGGACATGTTGAGGACACCACTTAGCTTCCTGTGCCCACTAAGAATGTCGCTCCACTGAGAATGTGCCTGCTGAGGACGTCACTTACTGTCCTGTTTCCTGACCACTGACCATTGTTGACCTCTTCCAGACTTTAATGCCCACTGATGGTGTCGCTTAGCCTCCAGTGCCCTCTGAAGACATGGTGAAGACTGCCTGATGTCCCCTTTCATCCTAGAACCATTGAGGACAACGTCGCTCCACATCACTCAGCTTCTTGAACATCCAGTCCTGTTTGCTGACCAGTGTGCAGCTCCCCTGACTTTCTGCCTGCCTGCCTAGATCTGGCAACCGAGTTTGCTATCCTGCTGGCTTGCTGGTCCACATACTTTTGCAATGCCTGTTCTAAACCACCCACAGTCTTTTTAATTAGCCATTAATGTTCAAGTTCCCACTGCTGTCCCCCACACTGAGATTCCAAGTTGGGACGCCTGCCACTTTATTAATCAGCCTTTCAATACAGATGAGGGTCCTAGTTGGCTGTCCAGTATCATCTTCACTCCTGTAACTGGTTCCAGCCCTGTTGTTGGTCCCAGCTGGCTCTCTAGACTTGTTGCCTGTGCCAGCCATCCCTCCAGTCCTGTAATTGGTCCTAGCTTGCCCTACATTTCCAACCAATCCTCCAGCCTTGCCTTATGCCCCTGTAGTGGTCCAAGACGACTCTCCCGTCCGGTCTCCAGCACTGTCATCAATCTCAGTTTCCAGTCCTGTTACGACCTTCCAGTCTGATCTGTTACAACCATAGTGACCGTGTCTGTGGTTCTGGGGCCTCCAACCTCTACCAGTTGCCCTATTCAGCAGGGACATTATCCAAGGCCCAGGTCTCTGTCATTGTCCTCATTTGTGTCATTAACCACACGTTAAGGGCGCATTCACATGAGAAGCGACAAAATATGCGACGAATCTGCATTTGTGTGGAATAACCGTCAAATTCACTCTGAAAGCTCCACATGTATCTGTGTTTAGCTGGATTTTCCTCCTGTTTCTCTTTTAAACTTGTGTTACAGCTCGAGGTGCTGAGAAATTGTAAGAATCAGCTTTTCCGAGAGAGTCTTAAAACAATCGTAGTTAAAAAAAAATGCTTAATGTGACTTAATGTAGTAAAAGAACAAGACAGGAACACTAAACCTCTCTTAATTATTACTGCTCATAAGTTCTCTCTTCACTATAAGTCATGTTAAACTTTGTTAATGTTAAGGATTTTTCATACTGCTTGAGTCGCTTCTACCACGTCATATTAAACAGTTTGTCTCATTGGAGGCGCTTTGAAAAGGCCGGCGTGTGAGGTCTGATCTTCCCAATAGATTCAAGTTTTTGTTTTGTTTTTATGTCTGTATCTTTGCCCCATCAATGTCTATCGGTAGAATAATAGGCTCGTCTTAAGTACTTATTTTGTCTCCTTCGTCTTTTGTCAAGTATTGACTGACTGTAGCGTCTGTTTTGCTCATTGTTTCACGATCCCAAATTCTCTGATCGGCATGTCTGGTTATCAGATAGTTGTTTTATTATCTTGTATAAAGTGCTTTGTTTTAGGAATTATTTAAATGCATATTCTGTCTCCACCCTGGCGTCCTGCCTCGTCTGCCAGCTACGCGTTACATGTACAAATTATACTGAGCTCGTTCATCTTAGTGATTTATGTACACTAACAACCTAAGAAACCTAATAACCATTTAATGTTAGCCACACGGGCCAGGTTTTGCTCCCCACGTGCATCAATGAGCCTTGGCTGCCCATGGCCCTGTCGTCGGTTTACCACTGTTCCTTCCTTGGACCACTTTTGATAGATACTGACCACTGCAGACCAGGAACACCCCACAAGAGCTGCAGTTTTGAAGATGCTCTGACCCAGTCGTCTAGCCATCACAATTTGGCACCATTCACCTAAAGGCAATTCAGTGTCTCCAATTAACCTGACTGCATGTTTTTGGACTGTGGGAGGAAACCGGAGCTCCCGGAGAAAACCCACACAGACACGGGGAGAACATGCAAACTCCACACAGAAAGGGCCGCCCCACCTGCGGATCGAACCCAGGACCTTCTTGCTGTGAGGCGACGGTGCTACCCACCGAGCCACCATGCTGCCCTTTTTATTTATTTATTTATTTATTTTTAATTTTGCTATTAAAATCAATATTATAAAAGCAATAATAAAAGCAATATTTATTTATTTATTTATTTTATAGAAATGGATTGCTTCTTGCTTAGATTTTATTATTTTTATTTATTTATTTTGCTATTATTTGCTATTATTTTATTTTTTATTCTGCTATTTAAAAGCAACATTTATTCATTTATTTATTGTTTATTTATTTATTTATTGCTTTTTGTTTAGATTTATTTATTATTTTTTTATTTTTTGCTATAATTTTTATTTTTTATTTTGTTATTTAAAAAGCAATATTTATTTGTTTATTCATTTATTTATAAATTTTTTTAATAGAAATAAGATTGCTTCTTGTTTAGATTTTATTATTTTTTATTTGTTTATTTTGCTATAATTTTATTTATTTTATTTTGCTATTGTTGACCCTCATTTTTCAATTCTAAAGATTCTAGACTCTAGAGCCCTGGATTTTCCCGCATCCGTGAATAGTATAAAGCGATTACTGAGGCTGAATAAAAAAATAAAAAAATAAGCAAATTTGTACACACAGCCCGTATTTGTGTTCACAAATAAGCGTTTGCTCGAATGTCACGAACGTTTTATTATCCGCTCCGGCTCCTGTGAGGTCAGGTGAGTAAATGATGAAGCGCTGGAAAATGAATAAGCGTGTTAAACAAATCATTTTCGCCGGAGAGTTGGGGGGCAACGGGCGGCTCGGATTTTTGGACGCCGCCGCTACCGCTGTCGACTTTCATTAAGGAGCTAATGTGACTCCTGTCTGGAACAAGCGCTGAGCAGCTTTACTTCAGCTTGTACGCTCCTGCTAATGAGGGAAAAAGAAGAGGCTAACACATCCATCCTGCCAGATAACACTACTCAAACTGCTCTACGCTTTTCAACAGCCTTCATTTTCCTGCCATTGGCGGCATGTAGCCAAACGTTTGAAAATGAATCTCGAGTGCTGAGGTTATTACCGGCTAAATTAACCGCAGAACGGAGAGACCAGACCGTTAGTGTTATTTGTAGTATTTTTGTCCCTTTTTTTATGATCCCTTATTTCCTACTTGATATTACTGAGATTAAAAATATCCATTGAAAAGTGCATTAGCAGCAGTTCATGTTGTCGCAGATACTTTTATAGTAACTAATTAAATAGCAGGGACGTAAAAAATAGCTCATTAGAAAAGTGCTAGCAAATGAATTCTGTGTACTTTGTGTAGCTGATCAGGTCACGTTCAAAGATCACAGTTTCTGCTATTTTAACATCAAGTGCAAGACACAAACATATTATCTCTTTTATTCTGCCTACAACCTATTAACTTACACATTTTTTACACCCACTTAGTACACTACACGGCTTAAAATACACTATATGGAAAAAAGTATTGGGACAGCCAGTCTGATTTTCAAATTCATGTGTTTTTTTAGCCAGAACAATTGCTAAAAGGTTGTTTTGCTTGCACAAATGTGTATATTTAAATTTAACAGCAAACTGGAAAGGATTAAGCTTCAATATATATTTTTTATTAACGTACAAGCAAAAGTAAACAAAATATTATAAGTAACTATAATAAACAATAAAATGTATAAAAATTATTTAAAATAAAATTAATAATAGAATAATAACAATAATAAAGATGTTATTTAAAAATTAAAATAATAGAAATGTTAATAAATAATTAAGTGTATTATTATTATTATTATTAACCTTCTTTATTTTATTTATTTTATTATTATTATTATTATTATTATTGTTATTATTATTGTTGTTATTATTATTAATATTAACTAACTGCCTAACTGAAATTTCTGATTAGATTATTTACATTTGTGATAAAATGTTTATTAAAAATATAATACTTACCAGCCAATCGGAATTTAAACATTTTCTGTATTGAATAAACAGTTCATTTATGTATGTATGTATGTATTTATTTATTTATTTATGTAATAAATTGTTATTTAATAAATATTATTATTATTATTATTATTATTATTATTATTATTACTATTATTATTATTAACCACCTGCTTAACTGAAATGACTGATTAGATTGATTTAGATTTGTGATAAAATGTTTATAAAAAAAATTATACTTACAGCCAATCAGAATCACAAATTTTCTGTATTGAATAAACAGTTTATTTATTTGAATTATATTATTTATTATTATTATTATTATTATTATTAATAATAATATTATTAATAATATTATTGAATGTATTATTTATTATATATTTAAATAAAATTTTTTATTATTATTATTATTATTTTGGAAAATGTTCTATGACCAAGAAAAAAAAAGTCTTACAGAACAAGCTCTTATTATAAATAAAAAATAAAAACTTCAAATCAATGTAAGAAAATTACCGTAGCCAGAAGAAACCCAGACACAAGAACATAAACCCCCTACAGGCAGTCACAGGGGCCCAGGGTTACAACCAGGACCCCTGGACTGAGGTGGTACTAATTACATCGCTCTTTTCCCCATGCTTACATTCATTCTCCCGGCCTCTCTCACAGCAACGTACTTTCATTTATCTAAGGCTGTCAGCGCTGACAAACAGCTAACCCGAAATTAGCCACAAGCTAAGCTAATTGGGCCTTAGATTGCCAGGTGGCGCAGGTTCAAGCTAGCAAGCCGCTGCCGCCTCTCCCAGCGGGTTTGGGCAGTTTAATATCGCGGTCAGTGTATTTGTCAGTGTATGTGTGTCAGCAAGTCCTCGAGTCTCTCCTCACGACTTCATTCATCTTCCTATTCATCTTCGCTTTGCGAGTGATTCATCACAGGCCGGAGAGTTCCATCAGCCGTTCCTGTGGGGGGGGAGGGTGCAGGGACGAGGAGGCAGGAGAAATTTGAAGGCAAATACATCTTAATTTAATTGGAAAGCGTGCAGGAAGCCCACAGCTGCTAAACACAGCTCTTGCTGAGATGTGAAAAGTGAGGGAAAATCATCCTTGAATCCTTCAGTGATTGGCAATCATGGTTTTGGATAGAGGGTGAAGCCCCAGTGTGAACAACTTTTATTCACTGTTCTTAAGAAAGCGAAAAACTGGCATATTCATCATTCATTTGGCAGGCCCCGTCTAATGTCTTCTTTATGACCAGTGCTAATGAGCACTTCTTTTTTATGTGATTGACACAAGCGTGGTTGGGACGATGCTGAGACCTCAGGGTGGTAAACACTGACTGAAGAGATGTCATGGATTATTACAAAAGCTGAAGGGCAGCCAAGAACGTTGTGAGAAAGGGATGAGGAAATTCTTACTTCATTTAATCTAATAAATTATCTTTTTTATGGATTCTTTTCAATAATAATAATAATAACAACAACAATAATACAATAATAATAATAATAAAATAATAATTTTACTTTTGTTGTCTTGATATTTTTTATTATTATTATTATCTTTTTTATGGATTATTTTTAATAATAATAATAATAATTATAATACTTTTGTTGTTTCAGTATTATTATTATTATACTTTTTATGGATTATTTGTATTAATAATATAAATAATAAAATAATAATAATAATAATAATAATTAATAATAATGATAATTTTACTTTTGTTGTTTTGATATTTTTATAATTATTATTATCTTTTTTATGGATTCTTTTTCATAATAATAACATTAATACTACTACTACTAATAATAATAATAATAATACTTTTGTTGTTTTAATATTTTTATTATTATTATTATTATTATTATTATACTTTTTATGCATTTCTTTTATTAATAATATAAATAATAATAATAAAATAATAATAATAATACTTTTGTTGTTTTTATATTTTTTATTATTATTATTATTATACTTTTTATGGATTGTTTATAATAATATTAATAATAATAATAAAACATAGTATTATTAGTAGTATTATTAGTAGTATTTAAAAGTATCCATAAAAAGATAATAATAGTAATAATAGTAGTAGTAATAGTAAAATAACAAAAATTATTATTATTATTTTTAATAATAATAATAATAATAATAATAAAAATAAAGTAAGAAGTATACATAAAAAGATAACAAAACAAGTATTTTTATTAGTATTAAAAAGTATCCATGAAAGATAATAATAATAATAATAATGATAAAAATAATAAAAACTAAAGTATTAGTAGTAGTAAAAAGAATAACAAGTATTATTTTTAGTATTAAAAGTTACTATAAAATAATAATAATTATTATATTAATATTAATAATAATAATAACAACAAAACAAGTATTATTAGTAGTATTATTTATATTAAATTATCCATAAAAAATTATATAAAAATAATAATAATAAAATCACCACAAAAGTATTACTATTAGTATTAAAAACTATCCATTAAAAGATAATAATAATAAAGTAAAGGGCATTTATTACATTTATTTATACATTTATTCATAATAACAATAGACATCCTACACTAACACATGAACTATGCTAAATGCTAACTGATAATGCTAATCTAAACACATGACACATGACCCAAACTATCCTAAACCCTAAACTAAGCTAGATAAACGATCCCACAATGCACTTAGAATTTCTCCTGAAACCTTACTGTTTATCTGGTGTAGACCTTTAAATATAAGTAGAAATTCTATTGATCTATCAGTCATGTCTTCTCACTACATTATTAAAAAGTAACTGTATTTATCATCATGTGAGATATTATTTTTTAATATCAGGATTTCATACTGAAGTGTTCAAATTTTAGATTTTATTATTATTTCTTTTTTTTTTTAGTTTGAATTAACTAAGTTCAGGTGCAAAATTTCATCACTGTCATTCAGTCACAGCTTTGTAGCAGCGTAATAAAAGCTATCGATCTTTTTTCTACTGTGACAGTTAGTTCCTCTAGGGTGTTTTCCTGGTACCTTATGACACTTAGTTACTTCAGATATGGCATTGCAGAGACAGGAAAGAAAAATCTATATTTTATTAGTTGTGGCTGTAATTGGTACAGTGAAGGAAGGTCAGACCTTCAGGGCATTATATCAGTTAGTTCCAATCCTGCCAGTGGCTTAAAAAAACTAATAAACCAAGGATTTCCAAATCTTTATTCCTGCTCAGTATTTAATAAATTAATAATTTTTACATTGTGATCTTTTATTATTATTATTATTATTATTATTATTATTTATTGTATTTTATTTCATTTTATTTTATTTTATTTATTTTATTTTATGATTTTAATTATTTCTAACACATTTTTTTCACAATTGTAAATCTGTTGCCACTTGCACAACCCCTGACCCGTTCACCCCTGAGAGGCAGATCACCCCACACCCTATCCAACATCTCTCTATCTTTGACCACTTTTTTTTTACCTACCAGTGTAATCGAGCTTGCAAGTTCTCCTGCTATTACTGTTACATAAATATTGAATTTAGGAAAGTTAATGTTTACTAAGACGCACCAGTTGGATTTTTTTTTTAAATGTATTTATTTATTTATTTGTTGTAGTATTAGTTGTAGTATTATTTGTTATTATTATTATTATTATTAATTATTATTAATAATATAACTGTTTATTATTAGTATTATTGTTATTATTATTATTATTATTGTTATTATTATTGTTATTATTATTATTATTATTACTATTTATAATAATTATTATTGTTGTTATTATTTTATTATTATTATTATTATTATTATTAACATTTACCTTTTATGTATCTTTCAGGTTTTTATTATAGGACTGAATCAATTCAGACGGTTTTGCATTCTGCAGCATCACCATCATTATTCAGTGTTTTGAATGACATGTAGAACTTATTCTTTAGGGAACTGATACTGTGCAGAAATGTAAAGAGCACTGCCAATATTCTTGTTTGGTATCCCCCTGCATCTGTACTAACAGTTGTTACAAAGGGGGGAAAAACAACTCCACATGTGCTACAAATTCAGCTTGTTTTACTAACTGAGCTGAACAGCTTGCCTAGCTTGAGCTAATTGCTATGTTAATAAACAAGTAGAATTCAGTGTATTGCTTCACCAAGCACTGCATAAATTTGCACAAATCTTTTTCTGCTGTTAATGGCTTTCCTGCTTGCTTTCTGAATGAAAGCGTTTATAATGTCGGGGAACTGATCACATCAGAATTTAGTAATGAAGTAGTACATTTTAAAATATTAAAATATTTTACTTAAAACGTGTCATAAAAGCAAGGCTTTAAATGGGTCTTAAAGTGATCGATTGGGGTACAAATTTCAATCTGAGTTCAGACACTTGATACAGAATGTGTGTCCAACAGTCCTGAACATCTACAATTATGGCTGAATACAATCCAAGCAATCAAGGCTTAAGGGCCTTGCTTAGGGTACCAATAGTGTAAAAATGTTGATTGTGGGGCTTGAACTGGCAGCCTTATGGTTACTAGTCCAGTACTTGTACCACTGAGCTTTCACTGCCTTACAGTGACATCTGATGGGGCCAGACCCCTTATGTAGAGACGCATCTGTAAGTGAGTGTATATTTTGTCCCTGGGATGCATCAGCACCCTATTTAGGGTGTATTTATATTTGTACTCACCACAACCCTGACTAAACAGAGTAGCTAGTTAAAAGAAATAAACTGAAGGCATTTAGTAAGTATTTATTTATTTTCGAACGTTTTCTTTTTCCACTTATATATGTGTGCCACAATTATTGACACCTGCTTTAAAGTTCACTTGGTTATAAAGGAAACTTGCTCAGTACTGACTGCCTGTCTCATTGGGGTATTAAATATAGGTGACACACAGATTTCTTATTTGTC
This sequence comes from Trichomycterus rosablanca, assembly GCF_030014385.1. Classification (NCBI taxonomy): domain Eukaryota; kingdom Metazoa; phylum Chordata; class Actinopteri; order Siluriformes; family Trichomycteridae; genus Trichomycterus; species Trichomycterus rosablanca. The sequence continues at coordinate 7,874,782 of NC_085991.1, forward strand.
TATCAGTATGAGAAAGACCAGAGAATAGTCTAAACCAGGGGTGCCCAATACGTCGATCGCGATCGACCAGTCGATCGCACAGTGCACGCTGGTAGATCGCGCCTCATTCAAACAGGTCAACATGATTGACATGAAATGTGGCCACTATTTCTTTCATTTGTGTTGTTTTTTTTTTTTACCATAGCTATGCCTCAGCCCACCTAAAGCACTCTGCGAATCTAAAAAGTTTTCATTCATCAGTAGACAGTTTGCACCATTTTTGCATTTTTCCTTTTGTAACCTAAACTGTTTGTGAAGATGAGTGCACAACCAAGCACCAAGAAACCAAAAACGGTTCGATTCGGGCAGGACCACTGCAAAGACGGCTGTTTTATTCATACGTAAAAGAAGCTGACGGAGGAATTTTAGCCCTAAAATCTGACATTCATATGAAGTCAAGGGCCTCTGCTGGACAATTGAGGAAAAATATCCAAATGTAAGAAAATGTACCACATATTTGACAGCATTTTTTGGATCAACCTACTTGTGTGAATCAGCCTTTTTCAACATGAAAATAATTAAGTCTAAATATCGGTCCACCCTTACTGATGAACACTTGGAAGCCTGATTGAGAATTGGCATCAGCAGCTACTGTCCAGACTACAAAAACCTGACTGATACCATTCAGTGCAAATCATCAGAATAAGGTTGATAAAGTGTGATTTTTCAGTCACTTGCCCTGTAATGCTGAATATCAATACAAGCACCTGAAGCACATAAAAAAAAAAAGCTTCAAAGCATTTCAAAAAAAATGATGAAGCAAACCTTAAAAAGTAGATCGCGATGTCCTGTCGACTGAAATAGTAGATCTCAAGCCACAAAAGAATGGGCACCCCTGCTCTTAACTGTTGCAATAAAAGCTGCAATTCTCACTACCAGCACAGAGATTAACAAGTTTAAAGCAACTGAAGATATAAAAATAATCATCCAGGAATAGAAATTGTCTAAATCAACCCCAGCGTCAGTGAGGGGGATGGTGTAAGTGCATCCCTAGGGATCAGAGCAGAAATTGAAGACATTAGTTTGGTCTTTAGGTCAAATGTCTTTCTAAATATAATAACTTAGATGCCACCTACACAATCAGAACTGTTTTTACGGGAAGGATGCTAAGAGAGAAGCTTATACTTTTGGGAACCAATGAGTTTAAATGACTGGAGGTTGCCAGACGTTACTGGAACTTTAAGTGGGGCCACATTTGATCAGATCAGATGGTGGTGGACTGTTTTAATTCTAAAGCCTGTTTAGAACTTGTGTGAATACATGGTATGATGGATTTCATCAAGTAAAATAACAATAATAATGATAATAAATCTGATTGCCTTAGCCAGCAAGCTTTAATTAGGCCATGGTTGGACCGTCCAGCAGCACACTGATCCAAAACACAGCTCAAAATCAACACAGATCGGCTTACTGACCACAGATCCAGGGTTTTGTCATGAAACCCCATGAGCCGAAGAGTCTACGAGAATCGAAAGCATCTTGAGAGATTCTGTTTGAAGCCAATGTCCGTCTCATTAAGCATTATAAGAGAAGCTCTTAAAGGACGCAAATCCAATAAGTGGCCTTGATTTTGAAATGGAACGAGCAGCACGTTCTCTAAAGTGAGAACGATGGATCACACACGGTCAGAATTGGTTCTTTTATTTATTTATTTATTTATTTTTACAAGGTCCGTACAGTACGACGAGCTTCTGAGTGCCATTTTCACTTCGGCCCCACTTATAAATTAAAAAAGGGTGTAATCCCCATTAAAATTCCATTTTTCCTAGCCACTCTCAATGGTAATCACATTTAGGCTTTAATTTATTCTTTGACGCTGATTAATTACAGCGAATTGCCAGAGCCATTTCCTGCGGTAAACGTCAATTAATTAGCACACAACATTTAAAGTGATAATTAATACAGCGGGTGCCGCAGCACGAGTCCGTCTCTTCTTAGGGGTGGCCGTTGTGCCGTCTGTCACCAGGAGAGTCTCTGGAGACTTGATATGCTGCTTCAATGGCTGGCTGTGATCAGGATTTTAGTCCCCCTGACCAATTTACACCTAATCACTCGTAACAATGACATGTAAACAGGTTTTAGAGCTTTCTAAAAGGGAATTATTCATTCAGAAAAGTATTCAGTACTGTGTAGCAGCCTATATCCAGCAGACTAGTGGCCAATTTTGTCTGCCACATGGGCTACCAATTGTGCCTGCTAGGGGGCGCCCAGCCAATCTCAGATCTGAGATTGTTGTTTTTCTTGGAAATCATAACCCTGAATACCAAGAGAGTAATTTTGATGTGTTTAGGTATAATAATGCAATTGTTTATTACAGCCCCACCGGTCATTTCTAGCACAGCTTATTTCTGGACGCCGCACACTTTGGCGGTCAGAACCCAAACCCACGTTGATCACTTTCTTGGCAGTGAATGGCAGCGATTCATTCTGCAGGCACAGAGTCCCTCTCCCAAAGTCCCTCTCAAATTAAAATGGCAGCATATGGCCCAGTGACCAGTCAGGCTCAGAGCGTCCGATCTGCTGGGACGTTTTTCAAACACTGATACATCTTTTTTTGTCTGCACGACAAACGGTGTCACCTTGGACTTTATCGGAATGTCCCATATAAGTATGTGCACAAAGATGGGTGGGTGTTTCTGGGTGTTTGTTGAGATTTTATTCCGCAAAACACTTTGTATGGTAATGTGTTTGCTTTATTTTGGTGGAATTATTCCTGTACTCCCTGTCCCTGTCTTTCAGGGAGCTTTAGAAGCTGCATGCATAATTTATTGTCAGGTGGATTGCTAAGAAATGGCTAAATAAATGTCATTTTTAGTAATAATAAATAAAAGTCTACATTTATTTTTAAAGGGTAAAATATTCATTACAGTTTTTTTTTAAATTTGTAATAACACAAATCACACACCACTGTACTACACCACTGAGTTATTTTAACACTAGCAACACCTCACGTCGGTCATGTGACCCCATTGATGTCTTACTAATAGATCGCTTTTGCTTTTTTTGTTGGAATCATCCCCGTCTTTGTTAAGCGAGATTTAGAAGCTGCATGCATAATTTCAGGTGGATTACTAAATAAATGTCATTTTTTAATAATAATAAATAAAAAAAACATTTATTTTAAGAGGAAAATATTAATCAAAATATTAATTAAAAAAGTAATATATTATTACTATTATTATTAGTAGTAGTAGTAGTAGTATTTTATTATTATTATTATTATTATTATTGTATTTATGATTGATTATTATTATTATTATTGTATTATGATTATGATTTTATTATTATTATTGTATTTATGATTATGATTATTATTATTGTTATTATTATTATTAATTATCATTATTGTTATTATCATTATTATTATTATTATCATTAGTATTATTTTTATTATTATTATTATAACACTAGCTGCACCGTACGCCGATCATGTGACCGCTTTGACATCTTACTAAAGCCGTCACGTTCAGACCGACAGCGATGCAACTCAACAAAGCAATTATTATTATTATTATTATTAGAGCTGTCGATTTCCAGCAGTAGGCGGAGCAAACATGACAATGTGAAGTGGGCGGAGTCAGCGACATGAAAATTCGAGCAAAGCGGTGTAGCGATTACCAATGGTAACTGAGCACTGAGCAAAGCAGTAAACATGTTATCTCCGCCGTCGTGAAACAGAACACTTTGGTATTAGTTCCTAGACAATAGTTCCTAGTAGAGATGGAAGAGAAACACATTGTTGTGGTGTTAACTTCCACAAATAGATGGCAAAGAACAAACACAGTTTTTTTTTGTCATGTTGACTGCACAGACAGTGATGGACTACACAGGGATAACATTTATAGACAAGCGATTTCCTTCAAGGATTTCTGGTAAAAACTGGGTGGGAAGGAATCTGATTTGTGATCCTTTTTTTTTTTTTTTTTTTCCTATATGCTTAACTGTCATGGCTTCTTATTTTATTTTATTTTATTTTATTTATTCATTTATTTATTCATTTATTTATTTATTTTAATTTATTATTATTATTATTATTATTGTTTATTTATTGAATTTTTTTTAATTCATTTTTGCTTGGTGTCAGTTAAACCATGGCAGCCAAACATCTACAGGTGACGATGGCGCTTCCGGTGTAAACACAGGGCCATAATCAATCAACGATTTGGGCAACGAGGCGAAAAATCACTGCCAATCTAAACAAAGGGTTATACCTAAAAACGCAGAGCTTTAAACTCAATCAAATTACAGAACCCTTTTTTATTAGTTTTCTTAGAAATGTAGTTAAAATGGGTTTTGCTTTTATTTGTGTTATATTACCCCCAGCCTCCCGCTCGGCTGTGTTATTTCCTGCCTTTCAGGGCTGCGATTCTCTTTTCTCTCAGCAGATGTCACAAAGATTCACCCGAACTAGTTTGTATTCACAGACAGTACACCTAAATCATCCACTTCTTTTCACTTCTGGTTATTACATAACACCAGTGTTCTTATGTTAACACAAGCAGCACCGCATGCCTGTTTAATCTTCTTACCGTATGTTTGAACAAGCAGCGATGTGACTATTATTTTCCTGTAAAAGGAGGCAGAGCTAACATGACAGTGCAAAGTGGGCGGAGTTAGCGAGATGAAAGGCACATGAAACGACACCGGACAGAGAGTGACAAATGTGACATTTTTTCTGATTGTAATTTGGGAGAAGAGCTCTTCAGAAACGCCGGCTATGAATTGCACTCACAGGCTCGTCCTGTTTACAAGGCAGGGTCCGTAATGACACGGTTTTACGACCAGCCTGCACAGAGTCCAGCTCTGTTCAACCCCACTAAACACATACTGTACGTTTGGCCATAAAGTATAGCTCTAATATAATCCCTAGGTTTTAAAACAGGGGTGTCCAGACTTTTCTTGTTGGGGGCCACATTTAGAAAAAGAAATGCAGTGACATGCCACAAACTCTGCAGTAAAACTAATAAAAATAATAGGCCTACTCGATTACTATGAACGACTCGTCCTTTTTTATTTGAATGAGATTATCACACTCCTGATCACACTCACAGGTCTAAGGTCTAAAATAAGTCACTGAGTGTCACTATCACATACACCGATCAGCCATAACATTAAAACCACCTCCTTGTTTCTACACTCACTGTCCATTTTATCAGCTCCACTTACCATATAGAAGCAATTTGTAGTTCTACTATTACTCACTGTAGTCCATCTGTTTCTCTGCATACTTTTTTAGCTCCCTTTCATCCTGTTCTTCAATGGTCAGGACTCTCCCAGGACCACTACAGAGCAGGTATTATTTAGGTGGTGGATCATTCTCAGCACTGCAGTGACACTGACATGGTGGTGGTGTGTTAGTGTGTGTTGTGCTGGTATGAGTGGATCAGACACAGCAGCGCTGCTGGAGTTTTTAAATACTGTGTCCACTCACTGTCCACTCTATCAGACACTCCTACCTAGTTGGTCCACCTTGTAGATGTCAAGTCAGAGACGATCGCTCATCTATTGCTGCTGTTTGAGTTGGTCATCTTCTAGACCTCCATCAGTGGTCACAGGACTCCTGTGTCTGATCCACTCATACCAGCACAACACATATTAACACACCACCACCATGTCAGTGTCACTGCAGTGCTGAGAATGATCCACCACCCAAATAATACCTGCTCTGGGGGTCCTGACCATTGAAGAACAGCATGAAAGGGGGCTTACAAAGCATGTTCAGAAATAGATGGACTACAGTCAGTAATTGTAGAACTACAAAGTGCTTCTATATGGTAAGTGGAGCTGATAACATGGACGGTGAGTGTAGAAACAAGGAGGTGGTTTTAATGTTATGGCTGATCGGTGTATGTGATAGTGACACTCATTGACTTATTTTGGACCTTAGACCTGTGAGCCAACTTGTAGTTTGGACACCCCTGCTTTAGCTGCTATTTTATTTGGCATCCCAGTCAAATCCAAAACTTTAAGATCATTAGTCGAAAATATTAGGACACTGCTTTTGATTTTTAAGATAGCAAGAGATAACAAGTACCCTTATTTACGTTTACCCCCTGTACAGACTTTTTTCTTTCAAGCATGAGCGACTGAACAGTTAGTGTAATGTTTACCTGGCTATGTCCCAAACTGCACACTTTGCTCTAAATAGTGTCCTACAATACCAATTTTAATGCACAAACTAGACTTATCATTCAGTACGCAAAGGTGGCCTTGGTTTGAACCTTGCCTTCAGTTTACTGTCTGTGCCTGCAGAATGAGAATTGGCTATTCTAAAATTCTCCCTAGGTAGGTAAATACCCTGGTGAATGTTTGCTGCCTTGTGACGGATTATTGCTCCACCCAGGGTCCCACTCGGTCCCTGATCAGAATACATTGCTTAAAGTTTTGCCATGAATGCCATGAATATTTTTTTAACCACCGTTGGCCAATGTGCTCTTGGTGTAATCTTTCTAAAAATCGGGTCTTCTTGTGGATTTTTGCAGCGTTCCTCACATTTACTTTGACTTTTATTTGATTGCAGACAGGATGAACCTGATATATTTCATGTTTTATTTGCTCAACTTCATTTCATTTATTAATAAATCTTCATTCCTGCATTTCAGACCTGCAACACATTCCAAAAACAGTTAGGACGGGGGCAATTTAGGGTTTGTAATGAGGTGAAAAAACTAAATAATGATGTGATTCCAAACAGGTTTGGTACAAAAGCAGCATCCAGGAAAGGCTGAATCTTTGATGAGCAAAGATGATCAGAGGATCTCCAGTTTGTCAGCAAATGTGTGAGAAAATGATTGAAATGTTTAAAAACAATGTACCTCAAAGAAAGATTGGAAGGGATTTGCATATTTCTCCCTCTACAGTGTATAATATCATTCAACCATTCAAGGAATCAGGAGGCATTTCAGTACGCAAGGCCAAGGGTGCAAGCTTAGCTGAACGCTTGTGATCTTTGATCCCTCAGAAATGCCACTTAAAACTGTACTGTGCAAAAAAGAAGCCTTATGTTAACCGTGTCCAGAGGCGGCGTCGACTTCTCTGGGCTCGGAGGCATCTAGGATGGACCATCACACAGTGGAAACGTGTATTGTGGTCAGATGAATCAGCATTCCAGGTCTTTTTTGGAAAAAATTGACGCTGTGTGCTCCGGACCAAAGACGAATCCAGTCCAAAAGCCAGGGTCTTGCCCTTGGCAAAGGTCATTTAAACTTCTGTGATGGTAGCATTAATGCAGAAAAGTACATTGGGATCTTAGAGCAACATGTGCTGCCTTCAAGACGTCGTCTTTTCCAGGGACGTCCATGTATTTTTCAACAAGACAATGCAAAACCATGTTCTGCACACATTACAAAGGCACGGCTGTGGAAGAAGAGGGTACGGGTACTGGACTGACCTGCCTGCAGTCCTGACCTGTCCCTAATTGAAAATTTTGGAAGGAATGAATGGGACCAAATAAAAGCTGAAACACTAAATCACTTGGTATTCTCGGTGCCAAAACGTCTTTTAAGTGTGGTGAAAAGAAATGGCAACATTACAAAGTGGTAAATGCTTTACTGTCCCAACTATTTTTTGGAATGTGTTTCAGGCCTGAAATGCAGGAATGAAGGTATATTAATAAATGAAATGAAGTTGAGCAGGTAAAACAAGAAATATCTCAGGTTCATCCTGTCTGCAATCAAATAAGTCAAAGTGTCTCGTCTAGCTCTCGTGGAAGGCGGACGCACTGTTCCCTGCTCCCTTATCTCTCCTGCTTGGCTTCTTCTGTATATATTGTCTCGTCTACTCTACTCTTCAGAGATTCTCTTAGCACTGCTCTTCGAAGAACAAATTATGGATTTGGTTAAATGGTCTCTGAATGCTATTGACACCATCTTCTCAACGAGGAGTTCGGGTTCGGGGGAACCCACATGCCCTGGCGGAACACAGATGGCAGGATACGCGATGGACTCGTGGGCGAAGTGGAGAGTCGTGTGCCTGGCACCTCTTTCGTTAGAGGACATAGAAGATGTTTACCTATTCGGAACTTTGATTGTGGGGTTTTTGCTGATTGGATTAGGCTTTACTCTGCTGTATCGGGAAATTAAAAGAGTTGGGTCAGTTGTCAAGGGTCCCCAGAAACTGCCCAATTTGATTGATATGATGGGCAAAGCCGTCGGAACTCAGACTGTGACTATGAATCGCAATATGGAATTTATCTTGGAGAAACTAGCGGCTTTGCAAAGGGATTTGAATCAGAGACCGAATCAATCGCAGAGCATGTGTTAAGGAAATTTTTAACCGTGTTCGGATTACAAAAACAGGTCATTTCTGCTCTTTGGCTTTCCCTGCTATCAGCATGGCCTCGCTGATAAGGAAATTCCTCCGGAAGATCTGCGCTAAGGGTCATCTCACCCTCCCTCCCCTGTTCTATGTATGTTGACTGTTTTCATTCTGGGCAGCAACTGCTGTGTCGCCATCTTATCGCGAACTTTGTACAGACTTTTTGCAGGAATGAAAGAACTGACTTTTTCCCAACCCATCACCCGACGCCTTCCAAACTTCTTAGCTTAATCCCACCAATACGGCAGGACGGGTCTGCAGTGCGCGCCGGCATACTGGCTGCGAATCGCTGGGGCTGCTTGTCGTAGTTTGGTTACTTTCCTATCCCTACATCCCTTACCCGTGGCTCGTTGTGTGACTATGTTATGTTCTTATGTTTACTTGTGCTTGTGTGCTGTAAGGAGCTTTTTTTCGTGTTACCATAGTGTGCTCCTTAGGGAGCGCAATGTGGTTGCTGGTTTTTTTTTTATCTCCTACTCTCCCAATGTGTTACCATTTCTTGTTTAACGATGTGAATTTCCCCATTGTGGGACTAATAAAAAATTATCTTATTATCTTATCTTAAATGTAGGAAACTGTTTTTTTGTTTTATTTGCATTTTCCATACTGTCCCAACTTTTTCTGAAAGGAAGTCTTGTTGTTGATTTTTGTTGCACTACATGCAACTCTTTAGTTAATGATTTTTTTTCCATGTGTTCAATAATGACACTAGAAGCACTATTATAGTTTCCTCATCGTCTCATCATTTTCTTGACGATATGCTGGCTCTGCAGCACCACCATCACTCTTCTATTAGGCGGGCGAACAGAAGTCGGAGCCGTATTGCACTATTTCATCAGTTCCGTACGTTCCCTCTATTCTTCAGCTCATCCAAGAGTGAAATGGAACACGGGCTACATCTGTTAAAAGGCTTTCATGAGCCGTACGAGCCGCGCTATCGGTGGATGTCACCGTATCCCAGCGTGAAGACTTTAAACGGGCGGATTCGGTGCCACGGTGACTTATGGGCTCTTTGGATTCTGAACATGAAATAATTTTTTTTTTCATCAGCATCACACATCTACAGTAGTCGGTCTCGGCTCCGTCTGCGATGACGCCGGTGCCACCGCGAACCGGCAGATCTGCGCCTGCACCCCCCGAACCCGTGTTTGGAAGGTGAAGTTTGCTCAGATTAATCATTCTGTCAGGCAAGAGCGCCGAGTCCAAGGGCTAAAAGAGGAGAACGTCCTGTGGATTTTAGCTGAGAGAGGAAAATAGAGCATGTGTATTCCATGTTGGGAGCTTGTTATTAATTCTAACAGTGACATGTGCTGCACAGATGCTGAAGTGGCCCGTGGGGGCGAATGCAGCTTTTCCCTTTTAGATGGATCTAAATGAGAGGCACTTGGTGTCAAGATCCTGCAGCAGCAGCACATTATAAGTCCTTCTTTACTTTATCATGCCTGCACTCTATGGACAAAAGTATTGGGACGGCCTTTCTGATTTCAAATGTGTGTGTTTTGGCCACAACAGTTGCTAACAGGTGTAATACGTAAATCAATTATATAAAAGAAATTAAGGGGGGTGCTCAGGTAGCGCAGCAGTAAAACACGCTGGCACACCAGAGCTGACATCTCAAACTGGGCACCTACATGAACAACGATTTGTTTAAGGGGGTGTCGGAGAAGGCAATCATGACTGATGCAGTTACAACCTCTGCTGGCTGATTAATGGCGCCTGCACAGATACGAGGGATAATGCGTTGATCAGGGTGTGGCTCTCCGTACACAAAGCTGATCCGCATATGAACTCACCTCGTGCAGGTAAAAAGATGCAGTCGGCTACTGCACACGTGTCAGAGGGGGGCGGGTGTGTTAGTCTTGGGCAGAGATGGGGTAATGTAAGTCATTTTGCAAGTCATGAGTCAAGTCTGAGTCATTTGAAACGAGTTCGAGTCGAGTCTGAAGTCGGCGTGTGTGCGACTTACGTGCGACTCAGACTCGGACTCGTTTCAAATGACTCGGACTTGACTCATGACTTGCAAAAAAATGACTCATAAACAACAAGAGTCCCTAGTCCCTACTGAGTGCCCTTGTGTTGCCTACACACTAATCCTGTGATCATGTCTATGGGACCTTAAGCAGGTTAAACAAAGTCATCACGTACATGACAGCTTCTTGTTACCGAAATTTATTTGTGTTTGAGCGTTTCTTTACTTTCTAAACTATCAAAGTAATGAAGCTCAGCCGTCTATCATATTGTGATGTCATCTGGGAGTAAACCTTTATTGTTTGTGATTAACGGTGTAAAAGTTAACGAGCTACATTTGTGTTTTTGGTGGATTGTGAAGCGTTTCTGGATGTTCATTGGTTATTCTCACATTACTGCTAGTTTTTATTAAAGATGAATGAAACGTTGATCCGACATCATTCTGATCGTGTCATTTTCTGCTCTCTGAGTAAATGTCACAGTCCGGGGTAGTAATGAAGCGTCGCTCCCTACTCCCTACACAGTTTGAAGTTCACTTCATTTGAACATTTTTTTTACCTTTGGATTGGAATCTCACTTTAAATGGTGGAATACCCTACATAGTGCACTTCACAGGAACAACCGGGGTGAATGGAACGCTCCTACAGAATTGGTACTAATGCTTGAATGACCGCTTTCTGAACCAATCAGACCTTCTGATTTAAATGTTTAGTAAGAAATGCTGTTATTTGCATTTATTCAGTTTGCGTCACACAGATGATGTCTCAATGAAACGCTTGATTGACTTTCTAACGAGTTCGTGTTTTATTTCACAACCGGGAAAAGTTTGGAGGTTTTTAATTATAAGCATATTTACAAAATAACAGATTATATTCCTAATAGGACACACGGTTATACATTTAATAGCATCTGGAAGAACATAAGCTACAGAAAACATTGGAAATGTATCGTGGTTATGATTTTTTTTTTGTGTGTGTGTTTTGGATTTTGCCCGCTGTGCAATGAAAACAAAACGTATCAGTTGAAGCTTTTAACTGGAACCTTCTTGTTACTGAAATTACATTCATTTGCACAATGACTAGGAAAGTAAAGGCACTAAGTAAAACGACAAAATACAGTCGCTAATCTGTTGTTGTATCTGAACTTACATATTATTTGTTTACTTCTACGCTACATTTCCAATGTTTTGTGTATATTATATTGACTCGTGACTTGACTCGGACTAGTATAAAGACTTGTGACTTGACTCGGACTCTAGTCTAAAGACTCATGACTTGACTCGGACGCTAGTCTAAAGACTCATGACTTGACTTGGACTCTAGTATAAAGACTTGTGACATGACTCAGACTCTAGTCTAAAGACTTGTGACTTTACTCGGACTCTAGTCTAAATACTTGTGACTTGACTCAGACTCTAGTATAAAGACTTGTGACTTGACTCTGAGTCTAGTATAAAGACCTGTGACCTGACTCTGACTCTAGAATAAAGACTTGTGACTTGACTCTGACTCTAGTATAAAGACTTGTGACTTGACTCAGGACTCTAGTATAAAGACTTGTGACTTGACTCAGACTTTAGTATAAAGACTTGTGACTTGACTCTGACTCTAATATAAAGACTTGTGACTTGACTCGGACTCTAGCCTAAAGACTTGTGACTTGACTCGGACTCTAGTCTAAAGACTTGTGACTTGACTCTGACTCTAGTCTAAAGACTTGTGACTTGACTCTGACTCTAGTCTAAAGACTCGTGACTTGACTCTGACTCTAGTATAAAGACTCGGGACTTGACTCTGACTCTAGTGTAAAGACTTGTGACTTGACTCAGACTCTAGGCTAAAGACTCGTGACTTGACTCAGACTCTAGCCTAAGGACTCGTGACTTGACTCTGACTCTATTCTAAAGACTCGTGACTTGACTCGGACTCTAGCCTAAGGACTCGTGACTTGACTCGGACTCTAGCCTAAAGGCTTGTGACTTGACTCAGACTCTAGTATAAAGACTTGTGACTTCACTCGGACTCTAGTCTAAAGACTCCGGACTTGACTCGGACTCTAGCCTAAAGACTTGTGACTTGACTCGGACTTTAGTCTAAAGACTTGTGACTTGACTCTGACTCTAGTATGAAGACTCGTGACTTGACTCGGACTCTAGTCTAAAGACTCGTGACTTGACTCGGACTCTAGTCTAAAGACTCGTGACTTGACTCGGACTCTAGTCTAAAGACTCGTGACTTGACTCTGACTAGTCTAAAGACTTGTGACTTGACTCGGACTCTAGTCTAAAGACTCGTGACTTGACTCGGACTCTAGGCTAAAGACTCGTGACTTGACTCGGACTCTAGCCTAAGGACTCGTGACTTGACTCGGACTTTAGTCTAAGGACTAGTGACTTGACTCAGACTCTAGTCTAAAGACTTGGCAGGCTGGGCGCCTAGACGAACAACGATTTGTTTAAGGGGGGCGTCAGAGAGGATGTCATAACTGACAACGTCATAACTGATGCAACTGCGACCATTGGCAACTGCGATTTGTTAAGGGACAGTGGTAGCTCAGTGGACTAGTCCCACCACTGCCAAGGTGCCACTGTTGGGCCCTTGAGCAAGGCTTCACGACCTACGTCAAAGCGGCTGTTGAGAAGGTCCTGGGTTTGATCCCCAAGTCGGGCTGTTCGAGTCCTTTCTGTGCTGAGTTTGTATGTTCTCCCCGTGTCTGGGTGGGTTTATTTTGGGTGCTCCGGTTTCCTCCCACAGTCCAAAGACATGCAAGCGAGGTGAATTGGAGACACTAAATTGTGCATGACTGTGTTCAATATAACCTTGTGTAAAACATGTAACCAAAAGTGTAAAACATGACGTTAAAATCCTAATAAACAAACAAACAAGTGGCTGTTGTTCCACAAGGTCACATAAAGGTCACTCTATTTTAATACCATTCATTTTCAAAATTACGGATGCTTACAGGCTAAAACACAAAAAATATATATGTGTGTGGTGACATAATAGATGTCGTATCATAAAATGCATTGCAAATTCAGGACCAATTTCAAATAAGGCATCATAAAAATAATGTAAGTCATCTCCCAGCAATTTCCCTCTGCTATTCTGACTGCTTTGAGAAAGAACAACAAGATGATATAGTAATAAAAAAGTAGAATGTGAAGTATTATTTCCACCGTCGTTGCATCGGTTCCTAATCTAAAACTGTGCCGAACACGATGCTTCTCGTACGGCTGGTTGTTTCATAGCGCTGAATAGCTGAAGCTGGTAATATCAGAGCCGGAGGGAAGCATCAGTCACCATGTCAGAAGTCCAGATTGCTTCAGATGGCACCGAAACAAGTGCTGATTTTCTTCCTTTATTTCTGCCCAATTTAGCACAGCCAATTAGTAGGGATGTAACGATGCACCACAAGACAGTTAAAAATCAGTGCACATGTGCCACGATTCGAATCGGTTATTCATTTAAGATGAATCGATATTCACTTTAAACAGCAAAGGGCACTCGCTCTATTCACCTCGCCTGGTTGACGGCACTTCACAAAGTTGCCAGGTAGGATTTTCCAGCCAAATGTATTTATTTATTATTCATTTATTATTATTATTCAGTATTTTTTTTTTTTTTTTTAAAGAGAAATAATAAAAGGAAACTGTCATCATTTGTCTTTAATTTTATTTTGTTTAAAAACATCGGGGAAAAATCATATCGGGAACCCAGTATCATGAATCGTATCGCATCGTGGGTAGAGTGTATAATTACATCCCTACCAATTAGTCTTTTGCTGCTGGGGACCCTGATTGGGTCCACACGTTCCCTCCGATGCAGGCATAGTTCTCCAACCCCTTCTTATTCCCCTATACTTCTGTGGGTTTGCGTGAGCCCAGTTTTGTGCATGGAGAGTCACATGCTGATCTCCACGTTCCTCCACTTCTATACAGACACCTCAGGCTACTAAGCAGGGTCCTTAAACAGCATCAAAGATCCCACCGAATTTTTTAGTCTGGTGGTAATAGTCCGGAAAAGGCGCCCACTGTAAGGCGCCCCTGCAGACGAGAGGGTTAAGGGCTATTCTCAAGGGCCCAACAGTGGCTGCACAGCAGAGCCTGGGATCGAACCCACAGCCTTCTGTTTGAAATTCTACCTACTAGGCTACCACTGTCCCTAATGGGATATTTTGTTTAGGGGTTAAAGTCAGGTTGTATGTAAAGTCAGTCAGTAAGTAAGTAAAGTCAGTAAGTAAGTAAGTAAGTAAGTAAGTAAAGTCAGTTAGTAAGTAGGTAAGTAAGTATGTAAGTAAAGTCAGTAAGTAAAGTCAGTAAGTAAAGTAAGTAAAGTCAGTAGGTAGGTAGTCAGTAAGTATAGTCAGTCAGTAAGTTAGTAAAGTCAGTCAATAAGTAAGTAATGAAGTAAGAAAGTCAGTCAGTCAGTAAGAAAAGTCAGTCAGTAATTGAGTAAAGTATGTAAGTAAAGTCAGTAAGTAAGTAAAGTCAGTAAGTAAAGTCAGTAAGTAAGTACTCGTATCGTGAACCCAGTATCGTAAATCGCATCACATCGTGGGTAGAGTGCATCGTTACATCCCTAGTAGCCACTGATGCACCGCTGCTTTCACATCATCATCACATGAAAATCTTCTTCCCCTTAAAGCTTCTTTGAGCGTCCAAAAAGGTGGAAATCAGATGGCGCTAAATTCGGACTATAAGCGTCTCTCAGTCACGACCGATTACTACTCTTCCTGTCCTGACCGCTTCCAACCAAAATATAAAAGTGTGGGAACTTTTTGAAGATCCCTCGTAGTATTGATGACTTGACGGATCTTAAAAGTTTACAGTCGTGTTCACTGACTCTAAACTGGACAGGGACGTAACCAAGAACCCAGCAGTCACTTTAAAAGAGCTTCAAAAGTCATATGCGGAGATAAGAGAAGCTGTTACACAAACAATCCTCTTTACAGCTTGTTGTGGCTTCAGAACTCTTGAATATGATTGAATCCGCCCTTATATTAAAGAAACAATAAAGTTTCATAAAACCCACTTCATTATTTTTGCTGATTTTTATTTTCCATGACGACCGTTGCGAAAACTCTCAATGCTGTCCGTCAGTATTGTGTATAGTGTATTGCTTATACGCTCCCAGCAAATCGCTTAGCATGCGAAAGCCGATTTACAAAAGCTTTATCAAACTATAATTAGCAGGAGCTGTCGCAAAAGCAGCGGTTATTCAAGCGAATAAAACGTACCTGTAATAAGAGCCGTTACAGTACATGGACAGTGGTAGCTCAGCGCTTAAGGTACTGGACTTGTGATCAGAATGTTTCTGGTGATAACCCTATCACTCTTAACCCTCAATTGTTTGCATTGTATTCAGTCACTGTTGTAAGTCACTTTAAATAAAAGCGTCCGCTAAATGTCACAAATGAGGAGGCCGCACAACAGCACTGGTACTGGAGGGCATGAGCTTGATCCTCCCTGACTTTGATGACTTTAAACTCGGTGTACTGTAAACTCGATGACTTTAAACTCGGTGTACATTTACATTTTCAGCATTTAGCAGACGCCTTTATCCAAAGCGACTTACAATACAGTTACAGTATACCGTCTGAGCAATTGAGGGTCAAGGGCAACCTGGCAGTGGTGGGGCTTGAACCAGTGACCTTCTGATTACTAGTCCAGTTCCTTAACCACTAGGCTATGGCTTGCTCTGTGTAGATTTCTTCACTGGTACATCAGTTTTCTTGTACTTTCTAAAAACAGTCAAATCTAAAACAGTTTTGTTCTAATTATTCAGCTACTGGAGGCCAATAATTATATTATATATAATTATAATAATAAATAAATAAAGTAAGTAAAGTCAGTCAGTAAGTAAGTAAGCAAGTAAGTAAATTTAGTCAGTAAGTAAGTTAGTAAAGTCAGTCAGTAAGTACGTAAAGTCAGTCAGTCAGTCAGTGAGTTAAGTCAGTCAATTAGTCAGTCAGCAAGTAAAGTCAGTCAATTAGTAAGTAAGTGAAGTCAGTCAAGTAGTCAGTAGGTAAGTAAAGTCAGTTAAGTAAGTAAATTCAGTAAGCAAGTAAGTAGTCAGTGCATAAGTAAGTAAAATCAGTGCATAAGTAAGTCAATTCAGTCTGTAAGCAAGTAAGTAAAAATCAGTAAGTAGATAAATTTGTAAACTCAGTAGGTAAGTAAAGTCAGTCAATAAGTAGTCAGTCAGTAGTCAGTAAGTAAGTAGTAAGTCAGTAATTAAGTAATTAAAGTTAGTAAGTAAGAAAAGTCAGTAAGTAGGTAAGTAAAGTCATTGAGTAGTCATTAAGTAAAGTAAGTAAAGTCAGTCAGTAAGTAAAGTCACTAAGTAAGTAGTCAGTAAGTAAGAAAAGTCAGTAAGTAAGGTCAGTAAGTAAAGTAATTAAGTAAGTAAGGTCAGTAAGTAAAGTCAGTAGGTAAGTAAAGTCATTAAGTAAGTAGGTAAGTAAAGTCAGTAAGTAAAGTAAATAAAGTCAGTAGGTAGGTAAAGTATGTAAGTAAAGTAAGTAAGTAAAGTCAGTCAGTAAGTAAGTTAAGTTAGGTAGGCAAAGTCAGTAAGTGAAGTCATTTAGTCAGTAAGTTAGTAAAGTCAATCAGTAAGTATGTTCGTAAAGTCAGTAGGTTAGTAAAGCCAGTCAGTAAGTAAAGTCAGTAATTAAGTAAGTAAAGTCAGTCAGTAAGTAAAGCCAGTCAATTGGTACGCAAGAAAATCAGTCATTAAGTAAGTAGTCAGTCAGTAAGTTAGTAAAGTCAGTAAGTTAGTAAAGCCAGTCAGTCAGTAAGTGAAGTCAGTAAATGAGTAAGCAAGTAAAGTCAATAAGTAAAGTCAGTAAGTACAGTCAGTAAGTACAGTCAGTCAGTAAGTAAAGTCAGTAAGTACAGTCAGCAAGTAGTCAGTCAGTGAGTAGTCAGTCAGTGAAAATGTAAGTAAAGTCAGTAAGTAAGTAAAGTCAATCAGTCAGTAAGTAAAGTCAGTAAGTACTGTCAGTAAGTACTGTCAGTACAATTAGTCAGTAAATAAGTAAAGTCAGTCTGTTTAAAAGGTGAATAGGCTGCTCTAAATTGCTAGGTGTTAATAATGGGGCGCACGCTTGCGTGTTGCCCTGCAAAGGATCGGCGCCTAGTTTACGTCCTCGTTCTCAAAGTGGCACCAGACCCCCAGCGGCTAGGTAGAGGCAGCCAGTAAAAATAAATAAATAAATGAACATAATTGTGCTTCATTTTTAAAGTAAAAGCATCAACTCATTAGACAGTTAAATTCGAACAGGTGGTGAAAATCCACGAGTGCATTTCATGCAAATCAAGCACCTCCCTTATGGACGACCAGAGTCCCAATTCCCATAGTTCAATCCAGCTCGCATATTAATCGTTTTAACCGAATTACAGACGTTTCCAGTTCACGTCCGGCGTCCGCGTTACGGGACTGGGCACGAAACGAAGAACAGGCAATATGTTCATGTTAAGATGCCGTCGTGTCGAATAAAACGCGTTGCAACTCCCAAGGTGAGATTTTGGGCTCTAGAGGGATGTCAGCTTGTGTTTGTAATGCTATAAACTTATATTTGTAGTTGCCGTGCCTCGTACAGGACTCGCATTACGGCCCGCGCGAGCTGCCAGATGTGCTAAACTTGACGGCGGACTGAAGGTGATGAATGGTTTTAGCGTCTCACGTGGCATACTGAGCTTGACAGTTGCTACAGGAGATGAGATGATTGATCACCTCGGCTGCGCCCAAATATGGCGGCGTGTGTGGCGGGCTGACGCTTATCGTCGACTTGATGATGAATGATGCCTTTAGATGTATTTATTTATTTTATTTATTTATTTTATTTACATGGATTTGTAATGCTGCTTCACTTAATAACTCATTAATAACAAGACGCCCAAGAGATGAATCATAGCAAGTCTATTATTATCTAGGAATTAATGCTGTATGTTGACTGTCTTTGCCTTGACGGCTATAGTTGTATCAATTTTAGACCTTTAAAAAAATCACAAACCTTAATTCCAGAAATTTGGGCCCCGATCACATTTGACAAGGGTATATTTGCCTGACACATGCTGGTGTGCAGTCCACCAACCCCGTCTTTTTCACCCGTACTTTGGTGGATTTGCAAGTGCTATTTTTAGGGCCAGTCCTGCACATGGAGAGTCACTCGCTGATCTCCACATTCCTCCATTTCTGTACAGGCGCCTCAGACTACTAACTAGGGTCCTGACACAGCCCCTGAAAACCCCACCCTTTTTGTAGTCCAGTCTTTTCCCTGTGTGGGTTTCCTCCGGGAGCTCCTGAATTGCCCTATAGGTAAAAGGGTCAAGGATGTTACTGTGTGCCTTGCACCCATTTAAAAGCTGGGATAGGCTTCAGCACCCCCCAGCGACCCTAATTGGATAAGCGGTTAAGAAAGTGAGTGAGTGAGAATATAAGTAGCATGGTGATGGTCCAGAGAGGTGTACCACTGTAAGGTGCCCCTGCAGACGAGAGGGTTAAGGGCTATTCTCAAGGGCCCAACAGTGGCTGCGCAGCAGAGCCTGGGATCGAACCCACAGCCTTCTGTTTGAAATTCTACATACTAGGCTACCACTGTCCCTAATGGGATATTTTGTTTAAGGGCTAAAGGCATGCCTTCTGCTGAGACTGTGACTTGAATGTAGCGCTTTAAGCCGTTAATGTTAGGTAAAAGATCAACTTTTGGTTTACTTTTTAAACTTTTGGTAACTTGTCCATCTCCTCTGACCTCTGAGTTACAACAGAGAGGTAAGTAAATTCAGTCAGTAAGTAAAGTCAGTAAGTAAGTAAGTAAATTCGGTCAGTAAGTAAAGTCAGTCAGTAAGTAAAATCAGTCAGTAAGTAAAGTCAGTAAGTAAGTTAGTAAATTCAGTCAGTAAGTAAAGTCAGTCAGTAAGTAAGTAAATTCAGTCAGTAAGTAAAGTAAGTAAGTAAATTCAGTCAGTAAAGTCAGTAAGTAAGTAAATTCAGTCAGTAAGTAAAGTCAGTAAGTAAATTCAGTCAGTAAGTAATTCAGTCAGTAAGTAAAGTCAGTAAGTAATTCAGTCAGTAAGTAAAGTCAGTAAGTAAATAGTCAGTAAGTAAGTAAGTAAAGTCAGTAAGTAAGTAATTCAGTCAGTAAGTAAAGTCAGTCAGTTAGTAAG
The DNA here is from genome assembly GCF_030014385.1 of Trichomycterus rosablanca. Classification (NCBI taxonomy): domain Eukaryota; kingdom Metazoa; phylum Chordata; class Actinopteri; order Siluriformes; family Trichomycteridae; genus Trichomycterus; species Trichomycterus rosablanca. The sequence goes on from NC_085991.1 coordinate 7,894,271, forward strand.
TAAAGTCAGTAAGTAAGTAAATTCAGTAAGTAAGTACAGTCAGTAAGTAAAGTCAGTCAGTAAGATCAGTCAGTAAGTAAGTAAGTAAAGTCAGTAGATAAAGTCAGTCAGTAGGTAAGTAAGTACAGTAAGTAAAGTCAGTCAGTAAGATCAGTCAGTAAGTAAGTAAGTAAAGTCAGTAGATAAGGTCAGTAAGTAAGTACTCGGACACTGAACCCAGTATCGTGAATCGCATCGTGAGTAGAGTGTATCGTTACATCCCTAGTAGTCACTGATGCGCCGCTGCTTTCACATCATCACATGAAAATCTTTTTCCCCTTAAAGCTTCTTTGAGCGGTCTAACAAGGTGGAAATCAGATGGTGCTAAATCCGGACTATAAGCGTCTCTCAGACAAGAGTCTTTTCATACCCAGCACACTAGCGGCCAGTTTCATCTGCTGCAGGCACTGCCCATTGTGCCTGTTAAGGGCGCCCAGCCGACCGGTACCAGAGCTTGAATTTAAACTCAGAATCTCAGTGCTGGTGTGCTAGTGGAATATCCCCCGTGTCACCTGGGCGCCCTTAATGTGTGTTTTGTTCTCAAATTTGAAACTCAGTAGTGCTATCAACCCGACTGGGTGCCCAACAGGCACAACTGGTCACAAGGAAAGTATATAGCCAGAAGTATGTGGACACCCACCAAATTAATGACCTCAGGTGAATTACCCAGAGGTTTGAGTTACCCAGGGGTTTGAATCCTGGGCTTTGAATTTGATTAAGAAAAAGACTAATTACCCAGAGGTTTGAATTACCCAGGCGTTTGAATCCCGGGCTTTGAATTTGATTAAGAAAAAGACTAATTACCCAAAGGTTTGAATTTCCCAGGGATTTGAATCCCAGGCTTTGAATTTGATTAAGAAAAATAATTAACTGCAATAATTTACTGCAATAACAGACTTCAGAGGTGCTCAGGTGACTCAGTGGTATATTAGTGGTATATTACTACCCCTGCATTCGGGTTTGAATCTCAGTGATGCTCTCGGTCAGCTGGACATCTACACAGTCATGATTGGCTGCAATGGATTGCCGCCGTCCAGGGTATTCCTGCGTTGTGAGCAGTGTTTTCCAATAAAACCTGACCCACCGTGACTATGACTAGGGTAAAGCGGTTGCTAAGTGTTCAGATCAAAGTGCTAAACTAATCTAATGGTTTTCTGTTAAAATGAGAAGTTAATAAGACTGTGTTTTTAATCTTAATAGTCCGTTAAAGTGCTCATTAGCTTTGTATTATCATGAGCTGCTTAAAATGTTAAGCATAAAGGACAAGAGACACTTTGAGTCCTTTAAAACATAAGAATGTTCTCATGTGGCTAAATGCAAATACAGTGATTTTTAAGTAGCAACAGATTGGGAAATGATTTTCAGAGATGCCGTCGAGTGCCCACGTGAAGAGTTAAACCAATCAAGCAGAGTTAGCACTTCCAGCTGCGCCTAAATTCCAGTTCATCCACTGGTGTTAGGGGAAATAAGAGAAGCTTTATTCAATTTCTTGGTTAGGAATAAAAAAAAGCAAATATACGCTTATAAATGTTATAGCATTGTTAAAAAGCATTATTGGTATGTAGTGTAGTGTAAGGATATATAGGATATATATATGTGTATATATTTATGTATATATATACATACATACACTGATCAGCCATAACATTAAAACCACCTCCTTGTTTCTACACACACTGTCCATTTTATCAGCTCCACTTACCATATAGAAGCACTTTGTAGTTCTACAATTACTGACTGTAGTCCATCTGTTTCTCTACAAACTTTTTTAGCCTGCTTTCACCCTGTTCTTCAATGGTCAGGACCCCCCCAGGACCACCACAGAGCAGGTATTATTTAGGTGGTGGATCATTCTCAGCACTGCAGTGACACTGACATGGTGGTGGTGTAGTGTGTGTTGTGCTGGTATGACTGGATCAGACACAGCAGCGCTGATAGAGTTTTTAAATACCATGTCCACTCACTGTCCACTCAAGTAGACACTCCTACCTAGTTGGTCCACCTTATAGATGTAAAGTCAGAGACGATCGCTCATCTAGTGCTGCTGTTTGAGTTGGTCATCTTCTAGACGTTCATCAGTGGTCACAGGACGCTGTTGGGTGGATATTTTTGGTTGGTGGACTATTCTCAGTCCAGCAGTGACAGTGAGGTATTTAAAAACTCCATCAGCATTGCCGTGTCTTATCCACTCCTACCAGCACAACACACACTAACACACCACCACCATGTCAGTGTCACTGCAGTGCTGAGAATGATCCACCACCCAAATAACACCTGCTCTGTGGTGGTCCTGTGGGGGTCCTGACCATTGAAGAACAGGGTGAAAGGGGGCTAACAAAGCATGCAGAGAAACAGATGGACTACAGTCAGTAATTGTAGAACTTCAAAGGGCTTCTACATGGTAAGTGGAGCTGATAAAATGGACAGTGAGTGTAGAAACAAGGAGGTGGTTTTAATGTTATGGCTGATGTGTGTACATATACAGTATATATATACAGTATATATATATATATATATATATATATATATATATATATATATATATATATATATATATATATATATATATATATATATATATATATATATATACTGTATATATATATATATATATATATATATACATATATACTGTATATATATCGTATGTTAATGATGATGTGTACAAACTACCTGTTGCATATAATGATGTATAACCTGAAGATTTGAATGTAAAGGAAAAGAAGTGATTAACTCATCCCCCCAGAAACTGTATAAACTATTAATAAATAAACGTTTCAGAACAGTGAGTTGTATTTGATCTGGACCCAGGTTTGATGTTTTTAGAATCTAAAATAAAGTTTAAAATGCCCCTAGGTGTTAATAATGGGGTGCATGCTTCTGTTTTACCCTGCAAAGGATCAGCGCCTAGTTTTGGTCCTTGTTCTCAAAGTGGAGCCTTTTTTTCACTTTTAACTGAACTCAGCATCCAGTTTTTCTTTGAGTTTTGTTTTAGTCTAATAGTCTGGTGCGAGAGATTGGACTCTTTGTGCCACAACAATCCAAAATCCACTAATGAGCAAGTCAAGGGCAACGGGTCAAGCTTAAAACTCACACAATTATAAAGGACCAATGCTTTCTGTTTGGAGTAATTGAATCAGTTGAAATTAGGACCAAACAACTAGAATCTAATCTAAATAAAGAAAGAACTAATGACTGCAAAATGCATGCAAACCAGAGGTAGTGTTTATAACAATCATTTAATGTAATAACAGACTGCACAGGTGCTCAGGTGACTCAGCGGTATTTTATTGTAGCCCACTGCTTCTAAAATACGGGTTTGAATCTCAGTGATGCTCTCGGTCATCTACACAGTCATGATTGGGGTTGATGGCCAAAGCTCTGCGATGGACTGCCGCCCTCCAGGGTTTTCCTGCGGGTCATAAAAATAAAATGTAAACAATAAATAAATAAAAAAGCAAAAATAAATAAATTTACTTATTAATTTTTTTTTTTAAATAAGTAAATGATTAAATTCATAATAATAATAGCAATAATAAATTAAAATAAATAAAATAAATAAATATTAATTCATATTATTATTAATTAAAGTTAAAAAAAAATAATAATGACATTAATAATAATAATAATAATAATAATAATAATAATGAAACATTTGAAATAAATAAGTACATAATTAAATTAGTATTAACAATAATAAAAGTTTAAAATAAATAAATAATTACATTAGGAATAATAATAATAATAATAAAAGTTTTAAATAAATAAATAATAAAATTTATAATAATAATAATCATGAAATGTTTAAAATAAATAAATTATTAAATCAATAATAATTAATAATAATACAAATGTAAAATAAATATATAATTACATTAATAATAATAATAACAATAATAATGATAAAAAGTTTAAAATAAATAAATTATTAAGTCAATAATAATAATAAGTAACAATAATGAAACATTTAAAATAAATAAATTATTAAATTAATATTATTATACTAAAAGTTTAAAATACATTAATAATAATAATAATAATAAAAATAATAATAATAAAATAATAATAATATTAAATATAATAATGAAACTTTTAAAATAAATTAATAAACCAAAATAAATAAGTACATAATAATAAAAAACTTGAAATAGGCAAATAATTAAATTCATGATAGTAATAACAATAACAAATAAATAAATCAATAAATAATAATAAAAAGTTTGAAATAAGTAAATAATTAAATTTTTTTTTTTTTTTTACATCTGGTAGGATGTGGTTTATTGTATTTAATTATTTATTTATTTATTTATTTATTTTTCAGGTATGGTGAACTACAGTGAAGTGTCCGGCTATCCTCTAGTACAGCACTGGAAGCTCCGATCTATTTTGTATCATGTCAAGCTCAATCAGTGGACCCTGTCTCAAGGTAAATCTATACCAGACCTGTCATTTCTATTCAGGTTGATTTTGTTTGTCCTGTTATGGTGTAAAATAGCTTGTACACAAAGTCTAGGGCGTAATTTCTAAAGATTTATAATACAGCTTTTTTCTAAATATTTACTAATTATTAGTTTTCTCGCATATTCAGGTTGTTTTAGTGTGTGGAAGATGTGCTCAGGGACAAATACATTTTCCTACCTTGTAAAACAAGCAATATTAATTCTGGTAATTATCTGATAAAATTGTACAAATACACGCTCGGGTGGAGCAACATCTATTGTGCTAACACTCACTCACTGGCTAGGCCTGTACACAAACACAGTTGGCTTTGTTTGACGGGGTAAGTTTGCAATATGCAATCTCCATGACTGGGAAGGGTGGGGGGGATTGCTGAAGTCAGAGTCACATGTCACATAGAGCTTAGCATGGCTCTTCATATAAGATACGGCTGTGTCGGAACCCAACACTGGCAGGTGATAAGAAGCTGCCACAGATTGGACATGAGTCTGAGAAAAAGAGCACACAGGAAGAAACTCATCACACACGGACAATCAGACTAAGCCTCTGGTTTATTACCGGGAGGAAGGAGTTTATATAGAGGAGATAACGTGTACGTGAGAAGCTGCCGGGATTAAAGAGAATCATTTACAAGCAGAACCAAGTGAATGGTTAGGTGTTGGCATTGTTTAACATTCAGAGGGGGAACATAACCTGTTGTTATGTAGTTCTGTGGGTAGCTATTACTGAAATGAGCACCTCTGTTGTAACACAGAGGTCAGAGGAGAAGGACAAGTTACCTAAAGTTTATGGACACCTTGATATTTTACCTAACGCATCTAATCCCTGATATGATCAGGGATTGTCCAAGCATCAGCGGATTCATAATCGATTCCAAACAGGTGATGTCAAGCAGCATCCAGGAAAGGTCTTTGATGAGCAAAGATGATCAGAGGATCTCCAGTTTGTCAACAAATGTGTGAGAAAATGATTGAAATGTTTAAAAACAATGTACCTCAAAGAAAGGATTGGAAGGGATTTGCATATTTCTCCCTCTACAGTGCATAATATCATTTAACGATTCAATGAATCAGGAGGAATTTCTGTGCGTAAAGGCCAAGGGTGCAAGCTTAAGCTGAACGCCCGTGATCTTCAGTCCCTCAGACGGCACTGCATCAAGAACCGCCACCCAACAATAGCTGATATAACCACATGGGTGAGGGATTACTTTGGCAAACCTTTGTCAAGCACTACAATACAGAGTTACATGCACAAATGTCACTTAGAACTTTACCGTGCAGAAAGAAGCCTTATGTTAACCATGTACAGAAGTGGCGTCTACTTCTCTGGGCTCGGAGGCATCTAGGGTGGACCATCACACAATGGAAACGTGTATTGTGGTCAGATGAATCAGCAGGACGCCGTGTGCTGTCAATGCCCTTGGTAAAGATCATTTACACTTCTGTGATGCAGCATTAATGCAGAAAAGTACATTGAGATCTTAGAGCAACAAGATCCTTTTCCAAGGACGTCCATGCATTTTTCAACAAGACGATGCAAAACCACATGCTGCACACATTACAAAGGCATGACTGCGGAAGAAGAGGGTACGGGTACTGGACTGGCCTGCCTGCAGTCCTGACCTGTCCCCAATAGAGAATGTGTGGAGAATTTTTAAATAAGAAAAATGCGGCGACGACCCCGTACTGTTGCACATCTTAAGACATTTGCAGGAAGAACGAGACAAAATAAATACTGAAACACTAATATGGTAAATGCTTTACTGTCCCAACATTTTTTGGAATGTGTTGCAGGCCTGAAATGCAGGAATGGATGTTTATTAATAAATGAAATGAGTTAAGCTGTCTGCAATTGGGTTCATTCATTGTAACATTGCAGGCAAGGCAGACAGTAGTGACCCAACGCTAGCAATACAGCTATAGAGAGGTGTCAATGCCATTTTTAATTTCCTTGGACCATCTGTACGCTGATATAGTTTACCATGTTTACACCTCTTGCTCTTCACACGTTCTCCTAAAAAAGCAATGAAATCCCTAATCTGGTTTTCTTCTTCAGCTTTCAGTTCAGCTATCCATTCTCTGGACGGTGCCACACAGCGCACTGACTTTGTGTCCATACTGAAGGAGTTTGGGAATCACTTCATCCAGGAGGCGGTGTACGGCTTCGAGGAGTCCTGCACCATCTGGTACCCCAACAAGCAGGTGCAGCGCCAGCTGTGGCTCGAGTATCAGGACATCAGTAAAGGTAACCGGCTAGATTATTCAAAGATTATTCGATGCGAATGTTCTCGGATGGTCATCATTTTTTGACTCAATTGTTAGTCCAGACAGTGGAGCGGCGGCTAGCGCTGTAGTTTTTTTAGAGAACACGTCTGGGTGTGTCTGTGTGGGTTTCTGTGTGTATCAGGATACACCCATATACCACAAACATACCATTAGCCATGTGTGTATACCAGTATACCATGTGTGATTCCCTATTTCGGACTGGTACTATATCCAGAATTTATCACGTTTTTATAATACAGTACAATAGTACAGAGGGCGGCACGGTGGCTAAGTGGGTAGCACTGTCACCTCACAGCATGGGTGGGGGTGTGTATGTGTGTGTATGTCTGTCTGTATGTGTGTATGTGACTGGCGCCCCGTCCAGGGTGTCACTGTGTGCCTTGCTGGGATAGGCTCCAGCCCTTGTATTAAAGGGTCACTGCAAAACAGTACAAATATGAGGTAACAATTATGCATAGTGGACAGAAGTGGTCTCTTCCAGGATGACAATGACCCTACAGGTCAGCAAGCCATAATGAAGAGCTACGATAAACTGGATGTACACCGATCAGCCATAACATTAAAACCACCTCCTTGTTTCTACACTCACTGTCCATGTTTTCAGCTCTACTTACCATATAGGAGCACTTTGTAGTTCTACAATTACTGACTGTAGTCCATCTGTTTCTCTACATGCTTTGTTAGCCCCCTTTCATGTTGTTCTTCAATGGTCAGGACTCTCCCAGCACCCCCACAGAGCAGGTATTATTTAGGCGGTGGATCATTCTCAGCACTGCAGTGACACTGACATGGTGGTGGTGTGTTAGTGTGTGTTATGCTGGTATGAGTGGATCAGACACAGCAGCGCTGCTGGGGTTTTTAAATACCATGTCCACTTACTGTCCACTCTGACACTCCTACCTAGTTGGTCCACCTTGTAGACGTAAAGTCAGAGACGATCGCTCATCTATTGCTGCTGTTTGAGTTGGTCATCTTCTAGACCTTCATCAGTGGTCACAGGACGCTGCCCACGGGGCGCTTTTGGGTGGATGTTTTTGGTTGGTGGACTATTCTCAGTCCAGAAATGACAGTGAGGTGTTTAAAAACTCCATGAGCATTGCTGTGTCTGATCCACTCATTGTCACTGTAGTGCTGAGAATGATCCAACACCTGAATAATACCTGCTCTGTAGTGGTCCTGGGAGAGTCCTGACCATTGAAGAACAGCATGACATGGGGCTATCAAAGCATGCAGAGAAACAGATGGACTACAGTCAGTAATTGTAGAACTACAAAGTGCTTCTATATGGTAAGTGGAGCTGATAAAATGGACAGTGAGTGTAGAAACAAGGAGGTGGTTTTAATGTTATGGCTGATCAGTGTATATTCTGGCCCCTAGTAGAGATTTTGCATTGTACTTTATACAATAGTGTAACAACAGTATAAGAAACAATGATTTAAATTGATTATAGATAATAAACAGCAGGCTACAGTCGGCTAAATTATTATCTTGCTTTGTCTTTTCCTAAAATAAAGCAGAGAACCCGGTTATTACAAATGATACGGCACGTAGCCGTCCTACATTGTGATGCAGCGAAGGACAAATCCTAGCGAGGCCTGACATTAAATCAATTGAAGCGATGACTTGAGAGGCAGGTCTTGACAAGCTAAGAGAAAATCGGTCCACTTGAACCCAGAAACGTCTCGGTACGAGTGCAGTCTCTCATGTCCCGAGCGCGGGCGGAGGAAAAGTAAACTTCAGAGCTGGGCTCGAGAGGTCAGCCACAGCTGTTCGGAATTCAGGACCAGCGTGTGACATTTGGCTTCCCTTGTGCAGAATTTGCACTGCTTAAGCTAAGCTCTGTGCACAAGCGTTTGAAGGTTCACGTTGGCGTCATTGGCGTCTCCCACATATTCATACACAATGAATATGTATATATGGGTATGTACACCGATCAGCCATAACATTAAAACCACCTCCTTGTTTCTACACCTACTGTCCATGTTATCAGCTCCACAGGTATTATATTAGCAGGTATTATTTAGGTGGTGGATCATTCTCAGCCCTGCAGTGACATTGACATGGTGGTGGTGTGTTAGTGTGTGTTGTGCTTGTATGAGTGGATCAGACACAGCAGCGCTGCTGGAGTTTTAAAAACCGTGTCCACTCTATTTGACACTCCTACCTAGTTGGTTCACCTTGTAGATGTAAAGTCAGAGACGATCGCTCATCTATTGCTGCTGTTTGAGTTGGTCATCTTCTAGACCTTAATCAGTGGTCACAGGATGCTGCCCATGGGGCGCTGTTGGCTGGATATAATTTTGGTTGGTGGATTATTCTTAGTGTCTTATCCACTCATACCAGCACAACACACACTAACACACCACCACCATGTCAGTGTCACTGCAGTGCTGAGAATTATCCACCTCTCAAATAATGTCTACTCTGTAGTGGTCCTGGGAGAGTGCTGACCATTAAAGAACAGCACAAAAGGGGGCTAACAAAGCATGCAAAGAAACAGATGGACTACAGTCAGTAATTGTAGAACTACAAAGTGCTTCTATATTGTATTCTGTATTGCTTCTGTATTGTCGAGTTGAGAGAGTCCACTGACCAGACCGTAAGGAACGCGAAAGCCAAGATTCTGACAGGCCGGAGGTGGAACGCCCAAACTGAGGTCGACCAAGCCGTCAGTCGCCTGCAACACCAATAAATTGTTGGCAGAGTCCAGGCAGGAAGAGCAGGGCTAGGGTGGGGAGAAGCGCCACGGTTCTGGTCCAAGGCCAACCGCAAAGAGAGGAAGAAGATGGTGGTGGCGGAGGTGACCAGAATGGAGGAAGAGCGCTATAAGATCAAGGCCGTATCGCAGGGCCGACAGGGAAGCTGGACAACCTGGGAGGGAGTTGCCAACCGAAACATCACCTGGTCAGACCTGTGGAAGATCCTGCAGGCAAGGCTCAGCTTCCTCATCCGCTCAACCTATGACACTCTCCCCTGTCCTCGGAACCTTCACCAGTGGTTCGGGAGGGAGGAATGCTGCACACTCTGCAGTACCGCTAATGCAAGCCTCCAGCACATATTGACAGGCTGTAAGATTGCGCTCTCTCAGGGACGCTACAGGTGGCGCCACGACCAGGTCCTGAGAAAGCTAGCTGAAGTACTAGGGGGTGTCGGCAGAGCAGAAAAGGGCTACCACCAGCAAGGAACCACAACCACATCAGCTTCGTTATGGAAGGTGGGGGGAGGAAAAACATCAGGCCGAAAGAAACACCTAGGCCCTTTTCTCCCGATCAGGAGTGGAACATGATAGTTGACCTCGACAGGCAGCTCCATTTCCCGGTCGAAATCATCGCTACATCTCTCCGCCCTGACATAGTGGTATGGTCCACCAAGGCAAAAGCCGTGCTCCTTATTGAGCTCACAATACCAGCGGAGGAGGGGATGGAGGCTGCCCACGAACGCAAGGCGGCCAAGTACTCAGAGCTGGCTGCTGAGTGCCGGGAGGCTGGCTGGATGACTACCATCTACCCAGTAGAGGTGGGATGCCGAGGCTATGTGGGGCTGTCGACCATACGCCTCATGAGGAATGCAGGAGTGACTGGAGGGAACCTAAAGAAGGCAACTAAAGAGCTAGCAGAGGAGGCTGAGAAGGGGAGCGAGCGGGAGGAGGAGAGACAAGTGCTGGGGAAAGAACAACTAACCCCGACAACAAGCGCAGCGGGTAACACCTATCAGCTGCAAGGGGTGTCAGGGAGACGTCCCTGTCACTGCTCCGCCACCAGAAGACGTTCCAGGATTAAATGAGTGAAACGTCAATGAATGGTGGTTTCTGGCTGATGACCCTGCAGCGGAAAACTACATGGGCACCGGAGGAGGTGCGACCGGCAGTAATGCCCAGCAGGCATTCCATCTTCCTGTATATTTACTAAGTGGAGTTGATAAAATGGACAGTAAGTGTAGAAACAAGGACCACCACAGAGCAGGTATTATTTGGGTGGTTGATGATATGACATGGTGGTGGTGTGTTAGTGTGTGCTGTGCTGGTGTGAGTGGATCAGACACAGCAGCGCTGCTGGAGTTTTTAAATACTGTGTACACCCACTGTCCACTCTATTAGACACTCCTACCTAGTTGGTCCACCTTGTAGATGTAAAGTCAGAGATGATCGCTCATCTATTGCTGCTGTTTGAGGTGGACCTTCATCAGTGGTCTCAGGGTATAATCTTACCCCAGTGGTATTGTTTATTATTATTATTATTATTATTATTATTATTAATTAATTATTATTATTATTATTTTTATTATATTTTATTGTTATTATTATTATTATATTTTATTGTTATTATTATTATTATTATTATTATTTTATGAATATTATTATTATTTTATGAATATTATTAATATTATTTATTATTATTATTATTTTATTATGAATATTATTTTATTATTATTATTGCTTTTATCATAATTTTCCTTCCAATATAGTCGTATCCAATTACCCAATCACACCCAACTTCTGCTGCTGATCTCCACTCCTGATTATCACACGCTCACTCCGACATGTGTGCTGTAGCCAACCTGCACAAAGCGGGTCATATGGAGAACCATCCATTCACCTCCCACCTCCTTAAATATGCCAGTGGGTGCATTTACATCTTTTCATGGAAATGGATTGGTGCTCTGTCCGGTTAGAATTCCCGCGATGTGCAGTGTTTGGGAGGGGGTCTTTTCCGGTGGGTTTTAGAGAATACTTAGCTACCAGGTCACTTGGTAGAAGAGGTTATCGATCGCTCACATGAGCCGAAATCTCACAGGAAGCGGGAAAAGTCGAGATTGATAACAGGCGATTGATTTTTGAAGGAACAAAAGGACTTAGACAAAAGGAAGAGTTATCAAAGAAGCCCTTGATCACAGTCACCTTAAAGTAAAAGTATCTTCTAGGTGGAAGATCACAGACAGGAATGTCAGACTAATATAAATTAATGTATTATTTCTGCATTAATTCTGATTAAATCCTAGGCAAAAGTATATACACGGCTGTCCATCAGCTTGTTCTACATCCTACATCCCTATTTCAGAACCGTTGGCATCTCCTCCCGCTTTGCAGCTTCTATTTTCTGGAAAGGATTTAGAATGGTCTGTCGAATTTAGTGGCAGGTCAGTCAAACCAGCATTCGTGAGCTCAGGCACTGATGTTGGCTGACAAGGCCTGGCTTGCAATTGACATTCTATTTCAAAGATGTTCAGTGCTTTTGAGGTATGGATTCTCTGTAGGTCACTGAGGTTCTCTTATACCAAACTCATCAAACTGTGTCTTTTTGGAGCTCACATGGTACACAGAGGCACATGATAAATCAGGTAAAGACTTAAACTTAAACTCCCAAACTTTTGCTATAAAGTTACATATACTTGTAATTTGGTGCAATGGAATTCCTTATACAGCAAACTAATGGTATTAATTAGGGCCCAATACGTTCACTGGAAAATTTGCCTAACTGAGAAATTTGTACCTTTGAACCGTGTGTGCGACCGCAGCTTTGTTCAGCTCGGCTTGAGCGGTGCAGTAAAACCTCATCAAAGTGCGAATATGAGACCAATCTGCATGTGTGGAATAACCGTCAAATCCACTCTGAAAGCTTCACATGTATCTGTGTTTAGCTGGATTTTCCTCCTGTTTCACTTTTAAACTTGTGTTACAGCTCGGGGTGCTGAGAAATTGTGAGAATCTAAATGTCTAAAAGCTTAATGTGACTTAATGTATTAAAAGAACAACACAGGAACACTAAACCTCTCTTAATTACAGTATTACTGCTTGTAAGTTCTCTCACCTCTAATGAAATTCCTCACTAGTTGTTTTAGTACAATAAGTCACGTTAAGCTTTGTGCATCGCCACACTTTATAAGAAAGTACTCCAAGATCAAGCATTTCCACGATTAAGAAGCATAAGGAAACAATAAAGAAGTAAAAGTAAAGTGCAGGTTTAATTGTATTTAACTGTTTAAGTTAGTATAAGTGTCAAAAACATCCCCGTTATTTGACATTAGCCTAAAATACTGTATATGCAGTTCCACGGGACCATGGAACGCATTAACAGTCATGCCCTTTCAGTCTGATTGGTCCCCTGCTTAAAATAAGCCCCAGCTGAAACTCACCTGAGGGTATTTAAGAGGGGAGCCTTTGGAGACTATTTTATTTTACTTTGTTCTGTTGGTTTGGCTTTGCTTAAATTTAGCTTAGCCAGTGATTTCGGTCGGACTGACAGACGGATGGACGGACGGACGGACGGTCGGTTGGTCAGTTGGTCGGTTTTGCTCTGTTTATCCATGCTCAGCTCTGTTCAGTCCTGCTTAGCCCAGTTTAGCTCTGTTTAGCTATTTAGTCTGTTTAGCTTTTGTTTGTTAGCCTTAGCCTTTGTCTTTATTTGTTAACCTTTGCCTTAGCCTGTTTAGTCCTGTTTAGCCCTGTTTAGCTCTGTCTAGCTATGTCTAGTCCTGTCTAGTTCTTGTTTAGCTTAGTGTTTAGCCTTTAAATTAGATTAGCATTTTTCATGTATGTTTGGTTTAGGTTAGCATTTAGCATAGGTCTTGTGAGTTTCTTGTCTAGTTCCTACCTGTCTTGTGTAACCTTGTTGTGTGTCTTGTCTTTTATTATCATTAAATCTTTGTTTATACCTCTCTGCGTGTGTCCGCCCTCTCTCGTCTCGTCATAGCCCAAAGCGTTACATCGACGCTACTCCCAGAACCAAATGATGTCGAGTTTCAAGATACCACTGTATGTATTTTAATATTAAATTAAATATGGAAAATGTTTCCAACTGTTTTGAAGATGCACACTGGTTATTTTGGGCATGTTTATGGGTGTTTTTAAGATAAAATGGTAAATGTAAGGTAATATTTAGCTTGAACATCTAATCCTTAAAAATACATTTCCCATCGAGTCGTGTAGTTTGATTGAGAGTTAAATGAACAGCACAGCTCCAAATACACTGTATATGTAAGGGAATCAGAATCTATATGAGTCCCAGCAGGTATAAAATGCACCGAGAGCCTGATAAACACAAAAAATCCAAGGCTGTCTATCCTTTGGATATACCCGGCCTGTCTAGCCTTGTGTCTGGATGACAGGAAGAAACAGCAAATGAAAAGAAGGCTTTAGATGCTCCATTTATAGCATTTCCACCACCGGTTTCCAGAGAGATTTACCCCCAGGAAATCCGTCACTCGGGTAGCTGGAGATTTCCCGTGTCTTATTTCTGTGTCTTATCATTCGCGCGGCGATCAGTATCCAGAGCCTGGTATTGTTCCCAGAGAAACCTTCCAGTCCACTCAGCTCCCCGGCCATTTAAAACACCGGGTTTTGTTGAACCACCGGCACGCCAAGCCATCCATCTTTTCACTCGCGGTTGTTTTCACATCTTAGACAAAAGCAGATAAGTAATGACCCTCCACCCTTCTCCGCTTCGACCCAGTAACTCCCGTGCCACCGTTTCCTTTCGCTTCAATCGACCACTTTACCTTCCTTTCAAGGACATTGTGCTTTGCAGTTCACAAAAACCTTTGCTCTTGTGACAGACGGCATTAAATGATGGAGTTTTCCTACCCACCGGAGCACTTCATTATTCTTTATTCCACCGGCTGTTGACTCGGACACTATTACAACATTAAAGCCAGGCTCTTTTTTTTTTTATTTGCTTTGGACTGGCTACTCTAAAGTCCCTCTAGGTGGGATTAAACAAACAGGTCAGTGTGTGGTGCCTTGTGATAGGTTGGTGCCATATTTAGGGGCTATTTTAATCTTGCTCCCAGAGTTTCCAGGTGGATTTCAACCCTTATTAACCCTTATTATTGCATCATGCTTCCTCTCCACCAATGCCGATCCCTGTTCTGATTGAGGAGAACGAATCTAACCCACGCCCCCTCCGACACGTAGGCAGCATGCCGTATGCATCTTATCACCTACACTTTGACCAGTGCAGTGCAGTGCAGCTCAGCGTTGTGTCCGAAGATACACACCCTGAGAGCAATCTTTTTTCATCTCTGTGCAGGCACCATCAATCAGCCAGCAGAGGTCGTAATTGCATTAGTTATGAGCGAGAGACCCTATCCGGCTTAATCCCACCCATATATGAACAACAGGCCAATCGTTGTTCATGTGGCCGCTCAGCCTAGCCGGAAGGCAGAGCTGAGATTCGATACGATGTATTCAATATCCCAGCTCTGGTTGCAGCACGTGTTTTTACCGCTGCGCCACCTGAGCGGCCACATTAACCCTTTTTAATATATTAAAACATTAAATATTTAATACATTTATTTGTATTATTATTTTCTTAAATTTTTTGATAGTGCTGCTTTGGGTCATTGTCTTTTTAAAAGGCAAATTCATGCTAGCACACCAGAGCTGACATTTCGAACCCAGATAGGGACCTCATAACTGATGCAATTTTGACCTCTGCTGGCTGATTGATGGCACCTGCGCAGGGTTGAGGAATAATGCTGATCAGGGTGTGGCTCTTCGTACACAAGGCTGATCCGCATATGAACTCGCCTTGTGCAGGTGAAAAGATGCAGTCGGCTACTGCACACACGTCGTCGGAGGAGCATATTTATTTATCTATTTATTTTTAAAAGGCTCCATACTCGACTTTTGAGTTGCTTTGACCATAATAGTTCAGGGGGGTACAACTTTTAAGAGCACTATTTTTTTTTAGACACTGTATCTTGGAGTCTTGGAATTGAGTACGCCCATCATTTCCAAACTGCTGAGAACAAAAAAAAGAAAAGCTCTGAGATTTCAATCCCTCCACTGCACCAGTAAAGTGTCCTGCTCTTTGGTTGTGGGTAATGAGCTCATCGGAGACCTTGTAGAGATTTTCTTTGCTTCTGCCCTTAGCCCAGATACATAGCCGGAACCCTTCGGGAACGGTTGCCATGTGTTCAGGCATCATTTTTATGTGTTTATGGAGAGACACAGTCAACCTGCTTCATATGGATTTATGCTTTAATTGCCACGGGTACAGGAAATGTATAATGTGTTAGTATAATGAATTAGTAACAAATATGCATATATAGGGTTGGGGATCCGTTTTGCTGTAGTTGATTTACAGGGTTTTGCTGCAAGTCATTTACTGCATCACCACACACATTGCTAATTATCATCTAAAGTGGTGTAAAACACTAACATTGGACTCTGGAAAGGTGGAAACATGATCTTTGGCGTGACTTGCCATTAAACTGTACTGTATTTTTTGGGCTTGACCACTTATTTAGAATGATGTGAAACATTGGGCCTGCCTTAAAACCTAGTAAGCTGCCTTGTTGCCCATCTAGGCAGCTACCTAAGTAGAGAGGATTCTAAAGGCAGATTATTTAGACACTCTGTTTAGACATCGATTAGGTTGTCGGCTGTCCCCACCCACCACAGCAGTTTTCGCTTACTAAGCTAACTCAGTTAGCCTCAGGACATTCAAACCAATGGGCTGAGGCGACAGAACTCGCAAACATGCCAGTTAACATCTCCCTCCGTGTAATTAGTAATTTTTGTCTTACTTACAATTGTAAACAGCCAGCTCTCCGCTTAACGTCATCTTTCTTCTTGCGCTTCGAACGTTTTCACAGCTCCAGTTACATTATGGGATAGAAGGCTCCCAGGTGGCGCAGCAGGATTTTCCACTAGCACACCAGCGCAGAGATTCTGAAATCCTCGGTTCGAAATTCGGCGTTGCCACCGGTCAGCTGGGCGACATCTAGCGGGCATAATCGGCAGTGCCTGCAACAGACACGTTTCTGCTAGGGCGGGATGACCGGACTATGTGGGTGGGGTCTTCAAACGCCGTGTAAGGACCCAGATAGAGAGGCGCCTGTACAGAATGCATGGGTGAAAAAAGGCCTTCTGCTAAGGGCTGCATGCGGGTCGAAGGAGGCGTGAGCAGCAATATACCCACCTCGACTGCAATGAGGGATCCCCCAGCAGTGGAAGACAAATGGAATGCGCTAAATTGGGAGAAAATGGGAGAAAATGCATAAATAAAATAGAAAAAAAAATTATGGGATAGATTATCGGACAGCAATGTGCTGTGTTAAAAGTAGCTGCCCATGCAGTGGGTCATCCGGGTACATATTCTGACACTCTACCCGTTCTCACGTACTGCTTTCAAATACTGTTCAGTATGAAAGAATTCGATTTCAGACACAGTCCTTGTTTTTTTAACTAATGTGCTTCCAACTCGGTGGCGACAATTTAAGAAATGCCCCAAATTTCTATTTCAGTATGACGATTACAAAGGTAATATGTATGGAGTGGACAGTTTGACTAGTCTAGGCTATTTAATAAAAAGACTTTCCATAAGGATAGACACTGTTATGGCAGCAAAGTAAAGGACTATATATTAATGAATTTAGGTACAAAGGGGTGGCATGGTTACACAGCTGGATGAATAGGTGCTGCACGTCAAGGTGGATCCTAAGGTCCTGGATTTAATACTCCCTTCAAGTCAGCATTTGTCAGCAGATTGGCATGTTGAGCAGATTGATGGATTGGCGCCCTATTCAAGGTGTAATCCTGAGTAAACCAGAATGGTGCTGGATCAGCCCACTTGGTGCTTGGTACCTGTAGTGTTGTCTTTTTTTAAGATTTATTTATTTATTTTTGCTGAACTGGTAGATTGGGGAAACCCAGCAACATGGTAACCCAAGTTAGACTGTAACCTGTTACTTCCATTTAGGATTTTTCATATATTATGTTAGTGTCTTAATCTTAATACTTTGCTTTCTATCTTTCCTTCTCCCATAGACCCGCTATGACCATGACCAATGGAGTAATTTAAAAAGTTATTTAAAAAGTATATATATAAATAAATAAATTAATCATAGATCTTTGCTACACGTTGAATCCCACCCCCACAATCTCATCTAAAACATACAGTAGCTGTAAGGGAAAAATCTATAGACTGATACCCTGATTTACAGTTGCTTGTTCGTCTCTGGGAAAACATGATTCCCAGCGTCATTAATATTTTACACAGCGATCGATACGTTTCTGACTGGAAGAAGAACCCGACACTATAAAAAGGGTAAATGAAAGGGGTGAATGATGATCGCTTCCATCTTAATACATCGCGTACGGCTTCCCGAATACATTATAAGTTGTAAATTAATAAAAGCCCATTTGGCGTGTAACAAAGATAATGAGTAGCTTTTGATACATTACTAATTCTATTTCTTTTCATTTATTTATTTCTATTTTGAATTTAATATTTTAAAATCTACATACATCATATATACATATATACTGTATATATATACACCGATCAGCCATGACATTAAACCCACCTCCTTGTTTCTACACTCACTGTCCATTTTATCAGCTCCACTTACCATATTACTGACTGTAGTCTATCTGTTTCTCTACATACCTTTTTAACCTGCTTTCACCCTGTTCTTCAATGGTCAGGACCCCCACAGGACCACTACAGAGCAGGTATTATTTAGGTGGTGGGTCATTCTCAGCACTGCAGTGACACTGACATGGTGGTGGTGTATTAGTGTGTGTTGTGCTGGTATGAGTGGATCAGACACAGCAACGCTGCTGGAGTTTTGAACACCTCACTGTCACTGCTGGACTGAGAATAGTCCACCAACCAAAAATATCCAGCCAACAGCACCCCGTGGGCAGCGTCCTGTGACCACTGATGAAGGTCTAGAAGATGACCAACTCAAACAGCAGCAATAGATGAGCGATCGTCTCTGAGTTTACATCTACAAGGTGGACCAACTAGGTAGGAGTGTCTAATAGAGTGGACAGTGAGTGGACACGGTATTTAAAAACTCCATCAGCGCTGCTGTGTCTGATCCACTCAGAAACAGATGGACTACAGTCAGTAATTGTAGAACTACCAAGTGCTTCTATATAGTAAGTGAAGCTGATTAAATGGACAGTGGGTGTAGAAACAAGGAGGTGGTTTTAATGTTATGGCTGATCGGTGTATATATGTGTGTGTGTTTGTTTGTGTGTGTATATACAGTATATATATATATATATATATATATACACACACACACATATATATATACATACAGTGTATCACAAAAGTGAGTACACCCCTCACATTTCTGCAGATATTTAAGTATATCTTTTCATGGGACAACACTGACAAAATGACACTTTGACACAATGAAAAGTAGTCTGTGTGCAGCTTATATAACAGTGTAAATTTATTCTTCCCTCAAAATAACTCAATATACAGCCATTAATGTCTAAACCACCGGCAACAAAAGTGAGTACACCCCTTAGTGAAAGTTCCTGAAGTGTCAATATTTTGTGTGGCCACCATTATTTCGCAGAACTTCCTTAACTCTCCTGGGCATGGAGTTTACCAGAGCTTCACAGGTTGCCACTGGAATGCTTTTCCACTCCTCCATGACGACATCACGGAGCTGGCGGATATTCGAGACTTTGCACTCCTCCACCTTCCGCTTGAGGATGCCCCAAAGATGTTCGATTGGGTTTAGGTCTGGAGACATGCTTGGCCAGTCCATCACCTTTACCCTCAGCCTCTTCAATAAAGCAGTGGTCGTCTTAGAGGTGTGTTTGGGGTCATTATCATGCTGGAACACTGCCCTGCGACCCAGTTTCCGGAGGGAGGGGATCATGCTCTGCTCAGTATTTCACAGTACATATTGGAGTTCATGTGTCCCTCAATGAAATGTAACTCCCCAACACCTGCTGCACTCATGCAGCCCCAGACCATGGCATTCCCACCACCATGCTTGACTGTAGGCATGACACACTTATCTTTGTACTCCTCACCTGATTGCCGCCACACATGCTTGAGACCATCTGAACCAAACAAATTAATCTTGGTCTCATCAGACCATAGGACATGGTTCCAGTAATCCATGTCCTTTGTTGACATGTCTTCAGCAAACTGTTTGCGGGCTTTCTTGTGTAGAGACTTCAGAAGAGGCTTCCTTCTGGGGTGACAGCCATGCAGACCAATTTTATGTAGTGTGCGGCGTATGGTCTGAGCACTGACAGGCTGACCCCCCACCTTTTCAATCTCTGCAGCAATGCTGACAGCACTCCTGCGCCTATCTTTCAAAGACAGCAGTTGGATGTGACGCTGAGCACGTGCACTCAGCTTCTTTGGACGACCAACGCGAGGTCTGTTCTGAGTGGACCCTGCTCTTTTAAAACGCTGGATGATCTTGGCCACTGTGCTGCAGCTCAGTTTCAGGGTGTTGGCAATCTTCTTGTAGCCTTGGCCATCTTCATGTAGCGCAACAATTCGTCTTTTAAGATCCTCAGAGAGTTCTTTGCCATGAGGTGCCATGTTGGAACTTTCAGTGACCAGTATGAGAGAGTGTGAGAGCTGTACTACTAAATTGAACACACCTGCTCCCTATGCACACCTGAGACCTAGTAACACTAACAAATCACATGACATTTTGGAGGGAAAATGACAAGCAGTGCTCAATTTGGACATTTAGGGGTGTAGTCTCTTAGGGGTGTACTCACTTTTGTTGCCGGTGGTTTAGACATTAATGGCTGTATATTTAGTTATTTTGAGGGAAGAATAAATTTACACTGTTATATAAGCTGCACACAGACTACTTTTCATTGTGTCAAAGTGTCATTTTGTCAGTGTTGTCCCATGAAAAGATATACTTCAATATCTGCAGAAATGTGAGGGGTGTACTCACTTTTGTGATACACTGTATATATACAGTATATTGTCAAGTCAAGCTAAATTATTTGTATTATCCCTTTTATGCTGGACACGGTGTCAAAGGTCCAAAAACCCCTTATAAACAAGCCAAGGGCAACAGCAGCAAGAAAAAACTCCTTATAAATTATAAGGAGGAAACCTTGAGAGGAACTAGACCCAAGGACGCGTATCTTTACAGAGATAAAAATAAAAACTACATTAGTGGTAATATCATTTACAACATTTACATGTTCATTTAGCAGACGCCGTTATAAGTGACTTGAAGTAGTGTGACAATATACAGTCTGAGCAACTGAGGGTTAAGGGTCTTGTTTAAGGGCCCAACAGCAGCAACCACTTCTATCAGGATGAAAATGTTCCATCATAGTAAATACTCATCCGAAGGAGGCAATAAAAATGTTCTGCACAGAATTAGCCTAGTGGGTAGAGCTTTAGGTAGGTAGGCTATCAATTAAAAGGTTAAGAGTTCGAATCCTAGCTCTGCCATGCAGCCACTGTTGGGCCCTTGAGCAAGGTCCTTAACCGTGATTGCTCTGAGGACGTCGTATAACGGCTGACTTTGCGCTCTGACCCCAGCTTCCAAACAAGCTGGGCAATGTGGGAAAAAATATAATTGTACTGTACGGTATATCTATCTGCATTTGTATACACCAATGAGGCATAACATTATGACCACCTTCCTCATGTTGTGTTGGTCCCCCTTTTTCTGCCAAAACAGCCTTGCAACTGTGATGCACTGTGTATTCTGACACCTTTTTATCAGAACCAGCATTAACTTCTTCAGCAATTTGAGCCAAAGTAGCTCGTCTGTAGGACCACACGTTCCAGCCTTCGCTCCCCATGTGCATCAATGAGCCTTGGCCGCCCATGACCCTGTCGCCGGTTTACCACTGTTCCTTCCTTGGACCACTTTTGATAGATGCTGACCACTGCAGACCGGGAACACCCCACAATGAGCTGCAGTTTTGGAGATGCTCTGACCCAGTCATGGTCTAGACCAGGGGTGTCAAACTCATGGCCCGCGGGCCAGATCCGGCCCGCCATGTCATTTTATGTGGCCCGCGAGAGCTTAAACGACTGTACGATAGTTGTGATGGTTCGAGTCGTTACAGAGACGCACTTATAATTTAATGGGACTCCT
Organism: Trichomycterus rosablanca; assembly: GCF_030014385.1. Lineage (NCBI taxonomy): Eukaryota > Metazoa > Chordata > Actinopteri > Siluriformes > Trichomycteridae > Trichomycterus > Trichomycterus rosablanca. The sequence continues at coordinate 7,915,897 of NC_085991.1, forward strand.
GCGCCTTTAACCGGCAACTTCTGACATCGTAGTCATGGCAACTAACTTTGACCTCGCTGAGTAGGTAATACTTTTACTGCAACAGAACGCGGGGTAGCGTAGTTAGTAATGTGAACAATAATAAATAAATACAGATAATTATCTTGCAATATAATACCAAAGCATCGTCTGTAAGTAGTGGCGTTTATATTCTCAGTTGTTTGTAAATGTATAGTGAGTATATCACAGCGTTTTAGTTACAAATTTACCGTAATTAAATACTATTGTTACTGTTACTATACCAATTAGTATCTTTACACAAAATGCTAACTCGTTAGTGCTATTTTACGTTTGGTACCTCATATTGTACCAGATGTAACACTTGACTACAGCTGTGTGCTTTTACTGTATTAAGTTCTTTATTGTTTTTATTGTTTGTATTTTTACTTTTTACTTCATTCTGGTGCACACAGTGTATCACACAGCTGGCGAGCAAATAAACCGACTGTATTCTGAAGAGAGCTGTCTGTCTGTCTAGCTGAGCAAGGGGGATAAACTATTAGTGAGGACAGAATGATTGTCTTAAAATTACACAGTAAAATCCTAAACAAACTGCATCTTTCAAAATGCATGCTGATTTTGTGACCTGCAAAGTGACACAGCCCACCAGTAGATGATGTTACACATATTTACACATAATCCCAAAATGTACAAGAAGATAATTAAGAAAATTAAGCATAAGGAGGAAATTTAATGAAAGTGAAAACAAGTTTGTGCTTCAGGAAGAGAAACCGGTGCATCTCTTGTGTTATGAGGCTGTGTCTGTGGTAAAGGAGGACAATATAAATGCAGAATTCGGCCTCCAAGAAAAACAGCAGACTGCAATCACAGCAGGATACGTTACAATCGGCCCTTTGAGGGCCACAATAATGCTGATGTGGCCCTCGGTGAAAATGAGTTTGACACCCCTGGTCTAGACTATCACGATCTGGTCCTTGTCAAACTCGCTCAAATCCTAACACATCAACTTTGAGGATAAAATGTTCACTTGCTGCCAAATGTATCCCACTTACTAACAGGTGCCGTGATGAAGAGATAATCAGTGTTATTCACTTCACCTGTCAGTGGTCATAATGTTATGCCTGGTTGGTGTATATGACAAATAGAGACATTTTGTTCTATTCTAGAATAGCAAAGTCACAATAGCCCCTGTTCGTAGAGGTCTAACCTTTATGCTTATAGCGTTCTCTTGGTGTATGCGACATCAGTTATGCCTGATCGGTGTATACAAATACAGACTCAGTACTATTTAAATCTAAAATTACGTTGACCACGGTCCTAAAAAGCTAGCTCGGACGTTTTCAGAAAAGATTGAGGGTCCGCTCTCTGCCTTGCCTGGCATAAACACATTCCCTGGAGTTCATCCCTTCACTTGTTGGCGTGATTAATGCGCACTATGTGTTCAGGTGCAAGACAATTAAAAAGAGCAAGAGCTTTCTTTTCCCTTCTCCTTCTAGCAAGACGTTTCCTTCGCTAGCACTCAACTGTAACTATCTACAAGTCTGTAAGCTTTCAGTTAAGGGCTTATATCACACTTGCTCTATATAAAGCGACTGCTAATTGGCAAACCAATTTAAGAGAAGGAACGAAGAGGACTAGATTAGATAGTTTGGCGGCCGTTTCGGGAAGCTGCGAACGCAGGTAGTGTAGTATTGTAATTGCCTCCGAGTAAGTGAGTGGCTGCGAGTGTCAAACGTAAATGTCAATTACGCATTTTCGAATGGTTTATACACCTCAATTGGATAATTAATTGAATTGACTTAAATGTCAGAGCACCAATAACCTTCTAATTTACGTAATGCTAACATGGCTCCTAAAAATCTATGGGTTTTAGAGTGCTTTAGCACTGCGTGTTTATGATGCTGGTAGCACAACTACCCTCAACAGAACCCTTTTAAATCAGATTCTCTATGTAAATTTGGCTGAAGCTCATTAGTCAGTGATTGCGTCAAATAGACACTCTGCAAATTGCTGCAATTTAATAAAAACACCATAAATAGACAATAAATTGCACACCTTGGTATAGTCCGCTCTCCCAGGACCACCACAGAGCAGGTATTATTTAGGTGGTGGATCATTCTCAGCACTGTAGTGACACTGACATGGTGGTGGTGTGTTAGTGTGTGTTGTGCTGGTATGAGTGGATCAGACACAGCAGCGCTGCTGGAGTTTTTAAATACCATGTCCACTCACTGTCCACTCTATTAGACACTCCTACCTAGTTGGTTCAGATGTAAAGACGTGTAGACGATCGCTCATCTATTGCTGCTGTTTGAGTTGGTCATGTTCTAGATCTTCATCAGTGGTCATGCCCATGGGGCGCTGTTGGCTGGATATTTTCGGTTGGTGGACTATTCTCAGTCCAGCAGGGATATTGCTTTGTCTGATCCACTCATACCAGCACAACACACACTAACACACCACCACCATGTCAGTGTCACTGCAGTTCTGAGAATGATCCACCACCCAAATAATACCCGCTCTGTGGTGGTCCTGTGGGGGTCCTGATCATTGAAGAACAGGGTGAAAGCAGGCTAAAAAAGTATGCAGAGAAACAGATGGACTACAGTCAGTAATCGTAGAACTACAAAGAACCTTGTTCACAGCATCATGGACTTCATGACATGCCAGCACGTTTTAAATCAAAATCTGTCTACGTCTGCCAGGTAACTAAAAATGGCACAATGATCCAAAACATACATCCAGTGGGTTAGATAAAGAGCAGGGTACATGTGAGAGGACTTAGGAACTTAGGAACCTTGATGATCTGGAGATATTCTGCCAAGAGGAATGGCTTTAAATTCCCTGCTCTGTAATCTCCATCCTGATAAGATGTTATAGGAGAAGACAAAGTGAGGTTTATCTGCAAAGGGAGGATGTATTGAATGCGCTGGTGCCAATAGTTGTGGAGGGAACTGTAGATTTTAAATGACACTAAAACTGTCTTGGAACACAGTTCTTCCCAAATTAGACCATGGAACGCATTAACCGGTTTCCCAAACATCCTTATGGGAAAAATACCTTGAAACTCAATTGACGTTGAGTTTCAATGTACCACTGTATTTGTTTTTGCAATGTAGGTCAAAAAGGACCCTACTAATCCCAAATTTAGGTCAACTTTCCTTTCTGTGTTTTTTTTATACATTTTAGAACTTGGATGCTTCATGTTAGCACTAACAACGCAGTATGCTAGATCAGGGGTCTTCAACCTGTGGGGCGCCCGAGTACTTGCCCGAGGGGGCGCGAGCGGCTGTCCGCAAGTTGTGCTCGGCACACGAAGGGGGGCGCATGCCTAAAAAGGTTGAAAACCCCTGTGCTAGATGCCTGTTTGAATTTTATTATTTACAACTATCTTCAGGCTTGTATCCATTTATCTTATGCTTATTGTCCTCTTCCTTTTTTTTATTACTTTTAACTCTACCAAGCATAACTATCTTTTTCAATGAACTGGAAAATTGGTCATTAAATACCATTTATAAATGAAATGACAGAATAAATGGAAGCTACAATTTACAGTAGAGCCTACCTGAATGGTTGGATGTAAACTAGAACATTCAGCGACTGTCTCGAAGACGAAAATTCTCATCCGTGTTTTGTCCCTTTGGGGATTCCATAATCAATGGTAAAGTGTGCTTCTCTACACACGTGATCATCTCTCTGTAGTCTGCGCTGCGCCTCAAAATAACAAGCCAGTAAAAGTTTACAGAAGCTGGGGGGCATCCACATAATCGGTTGTTAGTTTTCCAAACTCATTTACCCGAGTCGTGTTTTTAGCCACTGTAAACTTTGACACCTTGGACATTTTGTCTAACCGATTGCTAGTGTAATTGAGCATCTGTAGAGTTTGTTGAGTTTATAAAGTAAGAAATAAACTGTACATAGACAAACTATCGGAAGCATAATACATTTTCATTTACATTTTCGGCATTTGGCAGACGCTCTTATCCAGAGCGACTTACAGAAGTGCTTCCGTAGTAAACATTTCATTACTCTAGTTTAAGTGGACAACAGTCCAAGAACACAAATCTGCTAAAACCTGTAAGTGTTTTTTTTTTGTGTGTTTTTTTTGTTTTTGTTTTTGTTTTTGTTTTTGTTTTTAAAGACATAGAAAAGTGTGTTAGTAAGTAAGTACAAGTCAGCTTAAGTGCTTAGTAAAAGGTGGGTTTTTAATCGTTTTTTAAAGATTGCAAGAGACTCAGATGTTCGGACAGACAGAGGAAGTTCATTCCATCATTTGGGTGCAAGTACAGAGAAGAGCCTTGATGCTTGTCTTCCTCTAGTCCTGGGTGGAGGATCAAGTCGAGCGAGACTGGTGGCTCGGAGGTTGCTGGGGTGATGTGGCAGTGTTTAGGTTGGTTAAAAACCAGGCGAGCAGCTGCATTTTGAATGAGCTGCAAGGGTTTAATAGTGGACATAGGAGCGCCTGCCAGGAGGGAGTTGCAGTAGTCCAGCCGTGAGATTACAAGTGACTGGACAAGAATCTGAGTGGCTTCCATGGAGAGAAATGGTCGAATCTTCCTGATGTTGTAGTAGAGGAACCGGCACACTCTAGTCATGTTGGCTACGTGAGAAGAGAAGGTCAGCTGGTTATCCAGGACGACACCAAGGCTTCTTACCTTATCAGATGGTCTGATCTGGGAGTCATCAAGAGAGATGACTAGGTCCTGGGTTGGAGATTGATCTCCAGGAATGAGCAACAGCTCTGTCTTGCTGGGATTGAGTTTTAGATGATGAGCTGACATCCATTGTGAGATATCTCGCAGACATGCTGAGATGCGAGCTGAGACTTGTGTGTCTGAAGGAGGAAATGACAGAATGGGCTGATTATCATCTGCATATGAGTGGTAAGAAAAACCATGGGAGGCTATGACCTCACCCAGAGAGCGGGTGTAGATAGAGAAAAGAAGTGGGCCAAGTACAGAGCCCTGAGGAACACCGGTTGAGAGAGTGCATGGAGGGGATATAGATCCCCTCCATGACACTTGGTAAGAGCGCCCTTCCAGGTAGGAGGCCATACTTTACTGGCTTGTTCTTTTGAGGCGCAGCGCAGACTACACAGAGATGATCACGTGTGTAGAGAAGCACACTTTACCATTGATTATGGAATCTCCAAAGGGACAAAATGCACGTCTCTTACACTAACTTAATTGCTGTATGATTGCTAGGACCGCCTCATATTGCATATTGCTAAATGAACACTTAGGCTTAAGCTTGCATTTAAAATATCTGTTTTGTTGTCTTTAATTTATCATTTTGTATGTTTCCATGACTTTCTGCATGCAGCCTAGTGGGTAAAGCTGTGGGTTGCCAATTACAAGGTTGTGGGTTTGAATCCTAGCTCTGCCATGCAGTCATTGTTGAGCCCTTAAGCAAGGCTATTTACCCTCTCGGCTTTAAGGACGCCGTACAACGTCTGACCCTGCGGTCTGACCCCAACTTCCAAAGAAGGTTGGAATATGTGGAAAAAGAAAAGTGGGTAGAACTGTGGGTTGCCAAGTAGAAGGTTGTGGGTTTGAATCCTAGCTCTGCCATGCAGCCACTGTTGAGCTTTTGAGCAAGGCTGTTTACCCTCTCAGCTCCAAGGATGCCGTACAACGGCTGACCCTGTGCCCTGACCCTAGCTTCCAAAGAAGGTTGGAATATGTGGAAAAAGAAAAGTGGGTAAAGCTGTGGGTTGCCAAGTAGAAGGTTGTGGGTTTGAATTCTAGCTCTACCATAATAGAATATGATTATGCAACTCAGTGTTCTGATAAAGCAACTAGAAATACACTATATATTCTATTCTTATTAGTAGCAGACAGCTTAAAGGAGCTTCTCTGTGTGGTAGACGGGCGGTAGTTAAACGTTTTTACCCTTCCAGAGGTCCAGAGGTAATTTGAAGTAACGACCATTAGCTTGCAGCTTAAGAGCACTGTTGGCTCACAACCTGCAAACTCTAAATTAAGCTCACTTGAGAGATAAGAGGAGTTTCTTCGCCCATTCATGCCTCATCAGTGGTAAAACAGATGAGGCTCATAGACGTCATTATCTCCTGATTCTTGTTCTGTATGTACCAGGGTTTAAAATGTGTGTAATTTAGAGAAAACCCTGGAAAGAAACAAGATTCAGTATTTTAACAAACATTTGTAGTTAGGTTGTTGAGGTGTCTGGGTCTGATTTGTTGTGCGAATGACAGGAGACACCCAGGACAGGTTCCCAGACAGGTCTGCAGTCCATCACATGGTAGAGACACACATTTACACATAGACAGTCATTGTCAATGACTATTAATTAACACAAGTTTGAATTTGATTGGTTTATTCTGAACGCTGACACATCCCCAATTATGAGAGGGTGTGGCCACTCATGAAACCACATTATTTTAGTTTATTTTAGCAACCACTTAATTATTTTATTAATAATTAATAATGTTAATTAGTGATTTTCTATTTTATTATTATTATTATTATTATTATTATTGTTATTATTGTTATTATTGTTTTAGTTTAGTCTATTAAATAATTTGCAAAGTCACTCATGTTAATTAATGATTTTCTATTTTTATTGTATTTTTTTATTTGAGGTCATTTTAGCAACCACTAAATAATTTGGAAAATCAATAATGTTATTTAATGGTTTTCTATTTTTATTTTTATTATTATGTTCTTTAAATTTTATTTTAGTTCATTTTAGAAATCAGTAATTAGTTAGAAAAATCAATAATGTTAATTAATGATTTTTTATTTTATTTTTATTTATTTTTTACATTTTATTTTAATTTAGATTATTTTAGATTAGTTTGAAAAATCAGTAATGGTAATTAAGGATTTTCCGTTTTTATTTCATTTTTTTAGTTTATTTTAGCAATCACTAAATAATTTAAATAAGAATGAACAATGTTAATTAATGATTTTCTAGTTGTATTTTTTTTATTTTAGTTTATTTTAGCAACCACTAAATAATGAAAAAAAAAACAATAATGTGAATTAATTAATTATTTTCCATTTTATTTTATAATTTTTTTATTTTAGTTTATCTTAGCAACCACCAAATAATAAAAAACTATAATATTAATTAGTGATTTTTCATTTTTATTTAATTTTTTTTATTTAAGTTTATTTTAGCAACCCTTAAATAATTAAAAAAAACAATAATGTAAATTAATTAATAATTTTCCATTTTTTTTTGTTTATTTTAGCAATCACCAAATAATTTAAATAAAAATTAATAATGTTAATGATTTTCTAGTTGTATTTTATTTTAATTTTATTTTTGTTTATTTTAGCAACCACTAATTTGAAATAAATAATGTAAATTTATTAATGATTTTCCATTTTTATTTTATTATTTTTTATTATTATTTTAGTTTATTTTAGCAACCACTAAATAATAAAAAATAAACAATAATGTTAATAAATGATTTTCCATTTTTATTTATTTTATTTCTATTTTCTCCTTTATTAGTTACTATTAGGTGTTTATTCTGTGCTGAAGCTGCTTTAACACTCAAATGTCGGTCAAAGGAATCTTAACTTTTTTTATTATTATTATTAATTTTAGAAAAAAGTAGGACTTTCAAAATAATTGTTATTGGTTTTTTTTGTTTTATGTCACTTAGTGTTCCTGGAATAAAAAAAAATAGAAATATAGTACATTTCATTCTTATTCTCTTTTAAATTTCCAAAAAACATGAATTAAGGAATCAAAAGCACAGTGTAGCTCTACAGTTTGAAGCCGAAATGTACAATTATTCATCACTATTTAAAAGTAAACCTAGATGTTAACGTCCACACACTCCCGAAGTTTGGTCTCATTTTTAATTGTGCCTGGACTAGTTTAATGCAAGGCTTAAACCACATGTGTTGACCTTCTTTCCTTCTGGGGAAGAATGAACAGAGCGGGTCTGTTGACTTACCACTTTAAACTTAAAATCAACTGTATTTAAGCTCTAAATTCAAGCTGAGCTCTTCTGGCATGAATTAATGAGGGTGGAAATCCAAATATAATTTTACTGTTCTTAACGTTCTGTTTAAGGGCGGATCTGCAGAGTAAATGACATCTTTTCTACACAGCACCTCATTTTAATAGCATTATTTGGATTCGTGCAGCTTTTGTAATCACTCGAGTGCCTTTCTCGAGCTGGCATCATGGAACATCACGCTAATGTCATTGCAGTTGCAGGTTATGAGTTTTATGTGGGTGTTTTTTTATTTATTATATTTTTTATTGTGTGTGCTATTGATGTCACGATTTGCTAGCATGCCTTTATACTGCTTTGCTAAAACACACTGCTGCTTGTCTAGTTTTCAGATTGAACAGCGATGCGAGCTACAACCCCAAACCTGAAAAAAGTTGGGACAGCATGTTAAATGCAAATAAAATAAAAATGCAGTGTTCCTCACATTTGCTTTGACTTTTATTTGATTGCAGACAGGATAAACCTGAGATATTTCATGTTTTATCTGCTCAACTTCATTTCATTTATTAATAAACCTTCATTCCTGCATTTCAGGCCTGCAACACATTCCAAAAAAAGTTGGGACAGGGCAATTTAGGGCTAGTAATGAGGTGAGAAAACTACATATGTGATTCCAAACAGGTGATGTCAACAGGTGATTGTAATCATGGTTTGGTTCAAAAGCAGCATCCACTAAAGGCTGAGACTTTGATGAGCAAAGACGGTCAGAGGATCTCCAGTTTGTCAACAAATGTGTGAGAAAATGATTGAAATGTTTAAAAACAATGAACCTCAAAGACAGATTGGAAGGGATTTGCATATGTCTCCCTCTACAGTGCATAATATCATTAAACGATTCAAGGAATCAAGAGGAATTTCAGTGCGTAAAGGCCAAGGGCGCAAACTTAACCTGAACGCCCGTGATCTTCGATCCCTCAGACGGCACTGCATCAAGAACCGCCACTCAACAATAGCTGATATAATCACATGGGTGAGGGATTACTTTGGCAAACCTTTGTCAAGCACTACAATACAGAGTTACATGCACAAATGCCACTTAAAACTTTACTGTGCAAAAAAAAAGCCTTATGTTAACCATGTCCAGAAGCGGCGTCGACTTCTCTGGGCTCAGAGGCATCTAGGATGGACCATCACACAGTTTAAACGTGTTTTGTGGTCAGATGAATCAGCATTCCAGGTCTGTTTTTGAAAAAATAGATGCCGTGTGCTCCAGACCAAAGACGAAAAGGACCATCCAGACCGTTATCAGCAACAAGTCCAAAAGTCAGGGTCTGTCATGGTATGGGGGTGTGTCAGTGCCCTTGGTAAAGGTCATTTACACTTCTGTGATGCAGCATTAATGCAGAAAAGTACACTGAGATCTTAGAGCAACATGTGCTGCCTTCAAGACGTCATCTTTTTCAGGGACGTCCATGCATTTTTCAACAAGACAATGTAAAACCACATGCTGCACACATTACAAAGGCATGGCTGCGGAAGAAGAGGGTACGGGTACTCGCCTGACCTGTCCCCAATAGAGAATTTTGAAAGCAAAAATGTGACAACGACGACCCCGTACTGTTGTACATCTTAAGACGTGTTTGCAGTAAGAATGAGACCAAATAAAAGCTGAAACACTAAATCACTTGGTCTCCTCGGTGCCAAAACATCTTTTAAGTGTGGTGAGAAGGAATGGCAACATTACAAAGTGGTAAATGCTTTACTGTCCCAACTTTTTTTGGAATGTGTTGCAGGCCTGAAATGCAGGAATGGATGGTTATTAATAAATGAAATGAAGTTGAGCAGATAAAACATGAAATCAAAGTAAATGTAAGAAACTGTTTTTCTATTATTATTAGCATTTTCCATGCTGTCCCAACTTTTTCTGATTTGGGGTTGTACATACCAGCTTTTCATCAAGGCAGTTGGACCATTGGGGAATGTCTTAACATCAGAATCCAGCATTCTGTTTGGTCAACCCCTGGGGAATCACTGGTTTAACTCGTCATCTCTAAGAGTAGATTTTGCTTGCATAGGCAAGTAGGCAAAAATTTGCCTCCTTGTCATTGGACACTATTTGTCCAAAAGTATGTGGACACCTACTTTGAAGTTTTTTGGGCATCCAGTGCCCAAACCATGAGAATTAATCTGAATTTAATTAAAGGAGTACTTGTGAAGTCAGGTATTGATCTTGGATGAAATGGTCAGGCTCTCAATCGGCAATATTTATTCATCTACTGATTTATCCCAGTTAGGATTGGAGCAGGTCCGGTTCTACCAGTAAACACTTGACGCAAGGCAAGAATACTCTGGATAGAGGCAGCAATAGCTGAGAAGTTAAAGTCCTGGAATAGTAATAATAGACCAAGAAGGTCACCGGTTCAAGTTGCTCCCAAGTGCTTGGATTGGACATGGTCACAATCCTTTTGTAGGTCGCTTTGAATAAAAGTTTCTGCTAGATGACATGAATGTAAATTGCTCCGACATAGCCAATCACGTGTAGACCGATTGCGCCACAGGGATCTGAACCCATATCCCAGAGGTGGTAGGTTAGCGTAATCGGCTGCCCCGCCACCCAAGTGCCTCTCAATCAACATTCCAATTTATTCCAAAAGGTGCTCAATGGGGTTGAGGTCAGCACTCCATTCAGGCCACTCGAGGTCCTTCATACCAAACGAATCAAACCATGTTTTTATAGTTGTTCTTTTGTGTACGTGGTGAAACTGTTACCTCAGATGAAAGCCACTAGTCCTGCTCGTCTTGATCCTTCACCCAGAACTCCAGAACTTGAGGAAGACTCGGATCAAGGCTCTTTTCTGTTCTGGCATCCAAGTGGTGGAACAAACTTCCCCTGTCTGTTCGAACATCTGAGTCTCACACGGTCTTCAAAAGACGATTAAAGACCAAGCAGATTTGAGCAGATTTGTATCCTTGGACTGTTGTGTAGTTAAACTAGAGTAGGACAATATTTACTGTGTAAGCACTTCTGTAGATGCCAAAAAGGTAAATGTAAATATAACTTACTTCATGCATTATTTTAATAATGGGTGTGGCAGCCGCTCAGGTGGCGCAGCGGTAAAACACACGCTAGAACACCAGAGCTGGGATCTCGAATACATCGTATCGAGTCTCAGCTCTGCATGCCGGCTGGGCTGAGCGGCCACATGAGCAACGATTGGCCTGTTGTTCATATAGGGGCGGGATATTAAGCCAGACTCATGACTGATGCAAGTACCACCTCTGCTGGCTGATTGATGGTGCCTGCACAGTAACGAGGAAAGAGTGCGCCGATCAGGGTGTGTCTCTCTGTACACAGTGCTGATCCGCATATGCACTCGTCAAGTGTAGGTTACAAGATGCATACGGCTGCTGCCCACGTGTTGGAGGCGGTGTGGGTTAGCTTTGTTCTCCTCAATCAGAGCGGGGATTGGCATTGGTGGAGAGGAAGCATGATGCACTCGGGCAATTGGACGCGCTATACTTAATACAACAGTACTAGAATCTGACCTTCAAAAAGGCTTGATTGGTACCAGGGTATACAGTTTGTTTCGAAATAAAAAACACATTTCCCACATTATTACATCATTAGGAGTAGCCAGCTGAGCTACTGCCGTCCTTAATGACAATGCTAATAACTACTTAAGTGTGTCAGAAGTGTGTTAGACAGTAAACAGCAAATCCAGATGTGCAGGTTGTGTTTCTGCCTATAGAACAGATACTTACTTAATAATTTACTATTTTTGCACCATTTTTTGCACCAACATAAATATTATAACTTATTTATTGAGGAGCTCAGTGCCAGCAAAGGTCTTGTTGCCAAAATGCCCAGGGGAAGTGTATATATCTAAACCAAGACTTTGCAAAACATACAGCTGCACATAGTTGTCTATTCAAAACTGATATACTGTATGCCAGTTTCATCTACTACATGCATCTGCAAGGAATGGAACAGCTGTGATATTTTACATGTTTAACAAAAACCAGCAAGCAGTACAGACTGTAAGGTTTAAGGGCCTTGCTTAAGGGCCCAACAGTGAAAATTTGGCAGTGAAGGAATTGAAAAAATGACATGATCAATAGTCTGATATCTTACCATCTGAGCTACTGCCGTCCTTAATGACAGTGCTAATAACTACTTAAGTGTGTCAGAAGCGTGCTAGACTGTAAACAGCAAATCCAGATGTGCAGGTTGTGTTTCTGCCTATAGAACAGATACTTACTTAATAATTTACTATTTGTGCACCATTTTGTGCACCAACATAAATATTATAACTTATTTATTGAGGAGCTCAGTGCCAGTGAAGGTCTTGTTGCCAAAATGCCCAGGGGAAGTGTATATATCTAATCCAAGACTTTGCAAAACACTTTAAATAAATAAATATATAAATACACAACATACAGCTGCACATACAGTAGTTGTCCATTGAAAACTGATATACGCCAGTTACATTTACTGCATGCATCTGCAAGGAATGGTACAGCTGTGTCAGAAGTGTGTTAGACTGTAAACAGCAAATCCAGATGTGCGGGTTGTTATTATGCACTACAAAGCATCCAGTCTATTTTATTTATTTATAATTTTTCCATGATCTCCGACATGTTAACAAAGGTTAAAGAGAAGCTGTAGGTCTTAGACCGAGGGGCAACAATGACATCCGTGTCACAGGTCCACCCATCCCTAATTTAATTATAATAAGCAGAAAGTTGTCTTGGCTGGAAATTAAAGTCAGAATTTATAACGGAGTCTGACTTGAACCACCTTACCTTGTCTTAATTAAGACCGAACAATAAAGACAGTGGCTGTATGTGCAGTGGTCACAGGAGCTCATTGGAGAAGGAAGGGGGATGAAAAATACATAAAAAGTCTAGATTTGAATCATTTATTTATTTATATATTTATTTAATTTTTTTTTCTCCCTTCACCCTCTGAGAATTTAGATGCAGCTAAATTGCCCCCTGCAGGTAAATATATGCAGTGCATGGCACAATACTAAAGCATTGCATTCACTTCTGAGTTGATAGAAATTCTGGACCCCCTTTAGGCTTTGACGTCTCATTTTTAGGTCTTATAGATCAGTGGTTCGTAATTTTTTTTGTCTTGCGCCCCCCTTCTCCCCCCAAAAAGGACCCTTTTTTTTTTAACTGTCATGCCTAACCTCCCTCAAGCATTAACCACACCATAGAACAAAAAGCAGAAGCTAATGCAACGATTATAAGGCTTTATTTTTAACAACAAGGAGTGCTGTGCAGAATAATGATGATAATAATAATCATAAATACAAATAAATGAAATCTATTGTCTATGGGTCTGTCTAAAAACCTTGTGAGGTCTCTACGATCAGCCATTACATTAAAACCACCTCTTTGTTGACCATATAGAAGCACTTTGTTTTTCTACAATTACTGACTGGAGTCCATCTGTTTCTCTGCATGCTTTGTTACGCCCCTTTCATGCTATTCTTTAATGGTCAGGACCCCCACAGGACCACTACAGAGTAGGTATTATTTGGGTGGTGGATCATTCTCAGAACTGCAGTGACACTGACATGGTGGTGGTGTGTTAGTGTGTTTATGACCTTGTTCAGGGGCCCAACAGCAACAACATGGGGTTGGTTTGAAGTAGGGCTTAAACCAGTGACCTGTCGATCATTAGTGCAGTATCCTAATCATTGAAATGATATAAAAGTAGCTATTGGGTGCACTAGCTATAGTGGAATAGTCATGTTGTACCCTATGTAGTACACAGATGTAGAGCAGGATTCTGCCTAATTCAGTTGTCCGTACTATAGAAATGTCTTTAAAATGTACTTGATTGTTAGATAAAGCTAGAGATATTAGATAGAGATGGTACAGATGTTACAGATGTTTAAAGAAACCAAATGAGCTATGATACTGGTTTTACACCTGTGCATGTGTGTTGTAATAGGGAGTGTTTGCCATATTACTACCCTGCCAGACTGCATAATTTAAATGTATTAACACTTCTGCTGCCACTCTGTAAACTATGAAGAATTATTATCTAGAGTAAATGGTGTGACGTTCTAAGATGTACTCTGTGTGCCATGGGTTATTTTCCATGCTAGTGGCTAGTGGGAAACATGCTAGTGAGTGGACTGGCTGTAAAAGTACAGCACCCAACTACAAGGACCCAAGTTTGATGTGTCAGTTTGGGTTTCCTCTTGTTTTCTATCTAGTACTTTGGACAAAATAATAGAAACCCATAGCTATATTAATACAAATAAGACATCAAATTGGTAGACCATTTTTACTGCATTAATACCTTTATCTTCACCTTTACCCAGACTGTGTGTAAATCTGGGAGGACGATGCATTCTGAATCAGATTTCTTAAGATAACATAACATTAACATTAACATTAAAACCACCTCACCTTTCTACACTCACTGTCAATTTTATCAGCTCTACTTACCATATAGAAGCACTTTGTGGTTCTACAATTACTGACTGTAGTCCATCTGTTTCTCTGCATGCTTTGTTAGCTCCCTATCATGCTGTTCTTCAATGGTCAGGACTCTCCCAGGACCACTACAGAGTAGGTATTATTTGGGTGGTGGGTCATTTTTAGCACTGCAGTGACACTGACATGGTGGTGGTATGTTAGTGTGTGTTGTGCTGGTATGAGTGGATCAGACACAGCAATGCTGATGGACTTTTTAAACACCTCACTGTCACTGCTGGATTGAGAATAGTCCACCAACCAAACATATCCAGCCAACAGCGCCCTGTGGGCAGCGTCCTGTGACCACTGATGAAGGTCTAGAACAGTGTTTCCCAACCACTGTGCCACGGCACATAAGTGTGCCGTGAGAAATCATCAAATGTGCCGTGGAAGATTATCCAATTTCACCTGATTGGTACTCTAAGGCATATTACCAGCGGTGTTGTCTCACTCGCAGCATGACTATGTACTTTAGTATTTCTTCTTCGTCTTCTTCTGTTATACTGGCGGGTGGCAACCCACTTAATTGGAGCAAGAAGTTGTACTGCCCTCTAGTGGAAGAGAATGTAATCGTTCTGCCTGTCACTACACGCCGCTCGCTTAGAGTCTAAGAAATACGAAGAAGAAATACGAAAGTACATAGTCATGCTGCGAGTGAGACAACGCCGCAGGTAATAGTGATGGATAAATATTTGAAAAGAAAAAGTAGTCAATCTGACCTCGTGTGTGTCTTTCTTCAATTCCTGCAAGAATATCAGCTTTGTGATCAACTACACAGGCCCAGGTTTCACACTGAGTAAGTAAATTGAGACGAGATTTTCATTATATTTCAATAAATATACTTTTTGTGACATTTTTGTTTGGTGGTGTGCCTTGTGATTTTTCTAATGTGAAATATGTGCCGTGGCTCAAAAAGGTTGGGAAACACTGTTCTAGAAGATGACCAACTCAAACAGCAGCAATAGATGAGCGATGGTCTCTGACTTTACATCTACAAGGTGGACCAGCTAGGTAGGAGTGTCTAATAGAGTGAACAGTGAGTGGACACGGTGTTTAAAAACTCCAGCAGCAGTGAAACACTGTTATTGAGCTAATCTGAAGGCCACATGAAGTTTGGAGGTCTGTAGCGATCGACTCTGCAGAAAGTTGGCGACCTCTGCGCACTATGCGCCTCAGCATCCGCTGACCCCGCTCTGTCATTTTATTTGGCCTACCACTTTGTGGCCGAGTTGCTGTCGTTCCCGATCGCTTCCACTTTGTTATAATACCACTGACAGTCGACTGTGGAATATTTAGTAGCGAGGAAATTTCACGACTGGACTTGTTGCACAGGTGGCATCCTATCACGGTACCACGCTGGAATTCACTGAGCTCCTGAGAGCGACCCATTCCCATTCTTTCACTAATGTTCGTAGAAGCAGTCTGCATGCCTAGGTGCTTGGTTTTATACACCTGTGGCCATGAAAGTGAATGGAAAACCTGAATTCAATTATTTGGATGGGTGGGTGAATGCAATATAGTGTATCTAATTTGGAGGGATCACCCCATTTCAGCAAATGTCAGGTACAATATTCTGCTCCAATGACAAATTTAAAATATAAGTAAGCGACCCAACTCAAGAATATTGGCTCAATCTCATCAGGCCCATGCTCGAGTCCGCGAGCGCTCGGCGTGCCGCTCCGATCGAGTCGTTAAACAGTTCACACATGGCGATTCCGAGCCCCAAGTGAACGCCAAGTTGCCTCCGAGCTGCCACATCTAGTGGTGACCTGTCTGTGAGTGAAAATCAGGGCAAAAATCGTGTACTGTGAACTAGGCATTAGTGTGTGTGAGGATCCAATAACTAACAAACTTTGTTGGTCGGATTTTGACACACAAGCTGTATGATAAAGATAATTTAAAGATAATTTATCGACTAGTGTACGGATATATGAGCACAGAGGACGAGAGTGTGTTATGGAAAATCAAACTTAAGTTTATAATGTAAGTTCATGAGGCTAAAACTCCTCTTTAAATGTAAGCTTAAGCTTTCTCCTCCAAGGCCCAATCGAGTATCGTGTATCTTTATGCCAGGTAATGTTCAATCATCGTATCGATGTTTTCAGAAAGGCTTGAAGTAGGTTTGTAAAAAAATAAAAAAATAAGTAAAAATACAACCTGAACTGTGCTTTCCAAATTGATTTTGTTTCCATCTTCGATCCATCTTATATATTCTTTCTCGGTTATTCTTCCCAAGGCTTGCTCATGCATCACTCTCACTGAAGTATGAATATTTCATTAATTCTTCTTCTCTTTTTCAAACTGACATGTACGCAGCGATCCAGGCTCAGCTAAAACTGTACAGTACCATTCAGCTTACCACGTACTGAAATGTAATTTCAGTATTATATCAATAGTGGTTTTTCCACGTATGTTACATGTAAGGTGATGTATTATTATAACATACATGTATCCTCTGGATCAGCCATAGCATTAAAACCACCTCACTGTCCATTTTATCAGCTCCACTTACCATATAGAAGCACTTTGTAGTTCTACAATTACTGAATGTAGTCCATCTGTTTCTCTGCATACTTTTTTAGCCTGCTTTCACTCTGTTCTTTAATGGTTAGGACCCCCCAGGACCACTACAGAGCAGGTATTATTTGGGTGGTGGGTCATTCTCAGCACTGCAGTGACATTGACATGGTGGTGTGCTAGTGTGTGTTGTGCTGGTATGAGTGGGTAAGACACAGCAGTGCTGATGGAGTTTTTATACACCTCACTGTCACTGCTGGACTGAGAATAGTCCACCAACCAAAAATATCCAGCCAACAATGCCCCATGACCAACTCAAACAGCAGCGATCGATGAGCGATCGTCTCTGACTTTACATCTACAAGGTGGACCAACTAGGTAGGAGTGTTTAATAGAGTGGACAGTGAGTGGACACTGTGTTTAAAAACTCCAGCAGCATTGCTGTGTCTGATCCACTCATACCAGCACAACACACACTAACACACCACCACCATGTCAGTGTCACTGCGGTGCGGAGAATCATCCACCACCCAAATAATACCTGCTCTGTAGTGGTCCTTTGGGGGTCCTGACCATTGAAGAACAGCATGAAAGGGGGCTAACAAAGCATGCAGAGAAACAGATGGACTACAGTCAGTAATTGTAGAACTACAAAGTGCTTCTATATGGTAAGTGGAGCTGATAAAATGGACAGTGAGTGTAGAATGTTATGGCTGATTGGTGTATGTAATATATGGAAATTGTATATATTTAGATATATTACATTTGCATATGGGACAGAACTTTAGGGGTGAACAATATGAAACAATGCAGTGTTTAAAAACTGTGAGGCTAAAAACAAAACAAAAACAAAATGTACTGAATAATACCGCTGTTAAAAGGTTAAATCGTCTCTAAAAAAAGTGCCAGCTTAGTAGTGCAAAGGCTAGCCCTTAGCCATTAGTATTTTATCAAAACAATATAATACTATCAATTTTTTTCCTGACCAGCACAGCCCCAGAACAGCCTCGTACATTTTCCATCAATTTCTCACAGGACTGCTTTTGCAAGGTGAGATGAAAAAGGAATTCGTTCGCGCTTCGCGATTATTTAAACCCGCAGCAGAACATGGCTCTGGGGAACGTGTGAACAGAAGGCGTCAGTGTACGAAGCAAGCTGGAGTCTGGGGCGGCTAGAGGATTTGGCTCTGAATTCTGTTAGCGCCCCATCAATGTGTCAAGAGGTGAAAACCATGTTGCTTTTACTTCGGGGGAAAGCTGTGGTTCTCGGATTGTGCGAGAAAAACATGATTTTGTTCGTAATAAATTGCTCGTTTAAATAGCAGCTAATGACCTGCTGTTACACAAAGCTCACTGGAATGCTTTTAAAATTATTTTAATAAATACATTAAATAATCTATCTATCTATCTATCTATCTATCTATCTATCTATCTATCTATCTATCTATCTATCTATCTATCTAGCTATCTATCTAGCTATCTACAGTGTCTGTAAATCAATATTTCTATCTGTCTGTCTATCTGTATATACACCGATCAGCCATAACATTAAAACCACCTCCTTGTTTCTACACTCACTGTCCATTTTATCAGCTCCACTTACCATATAGAAGCACTGTGTAGTTCTACAGTTACTGACTGTAGTCCATCTGTTTCTCTGCATACTTTGTTAGCCCCCTTTCATGCTGTTCTTCAATGGTCAGGACTCTCCCAGGTCCACTACAGAGCAGGTGGATCAGACACAGCAATGCTGCTGGAGTTTTTAAATACGGTGTCCACTCACTGTCCACTTTATTAGACACTCCCACCTAGTTGGTCCACCTTGTAGATGTAAAGTCAGAGACGATCAGTCATCTATTGCTGCTGTTTGAGTTGGTCATCTTCTAGACCCTCATCAGTGGTCACAGGACGCTGCCCACGGGGCGCTGTTGGCTGGATATTTTTGGTTGGTGGACTAAGAGGTGTTTAAAAACTCCATCAGCATTGCTTATCCACGCATACCAGCACAACACACACTAACACACCACCACCATGTCAGTGTCACTGCAGTGCTGAGAATGACCCACCACCCAAATAATACCTGCTCTGTAGTGGTCCTGACCATTGAAGAACAGCATGAAAGTGGGCTAACAAAGCATGCAGAGAAATAGATGGACTACAGTCAGTAATTGTAGAACTACAAAGTGCTCCTATATGGTAAGTGGAGCTGATAAAATGGACATTGTGTGTAGAAACAAGGAGGTGGTTTTAATGTTATGGCTGATCTGTGTATTTTTTGTTTTCATATAATTAGGCTTTCATACTTCTTATTGATCCATTTATAAATAAATACAAAATACATAAGAGTTTAAAACAACATTAATAATAATAATAATATTTAATAATAGTGCTGTGTTAAGATTTTTACCAATTTTAACCTCTTGGTTTGTTTGAAACTGCAACTTTTCAAGAATAATAAGAATAAAATACATGGAGTAAGCGCTAGCTGTGGCGCGCAGGCCGCCGCGTGGGCTGAACATGCATGCGTTGATGCTTTAGATCAGATGTTATACAACTCCAAGCTTGTTGGTGATTTATTCAGTGTCAGACTGGTTGGGTGGAAGGGTTGAGATGAGTAAGTGAACTGTGGAATAAAGGCCAACTGCGCATTTTAAACACGGCTTGACAGTTAAAGATCATGAGTTAACATAGACGGGCATAGTGCTGCGTTTATGGAGCTGTTATATACAGGCTTTTTGTTTAGTTTTAGAATTTTCTACCATTTCCAGTTATAAAAATGGGTCTGTCTGAAAGCTCTCTAGATAGACACATTTTACATGGCCATACACGCTCCTAAAGAGGAGGCTGTCTAAATTCTTAGATACCTTAAAATGCTGCCTACTAAGGTGCCTTAATTCGAAGTAGTGACTCTAAAATAATCTGCAGCAATAAGCAGCAAGGCAGCTCGCTAGGTTTTCAGACAGACCCTATATGAAGAGACAGACATTGTGGGTCACAAGTATCCGCTGGTATAAGTACATCCAGATGTTAGGATTTTTGCTCAGTGGTTAAGTGGTTAAGCAAATTTACCATGCTTTCACCCTGTTCTTCAATGGTCAGGACCCCCACAGGACCACTACAGAGCAGGTATTATTTAGGTGGTGGATGATTCTCAGCACTGCAGTGACACTGACATGGTGGTGGTGTGTTAGTGTGTGTTGTGCTCATATGAGTGGATCAGACACAGCAGCGCTGCTGGAGTTTTTAAATACCGTATCCACTCACTGTCCACTCTATTAGACGCTCCTACCTAGTTGGTTCACCTTGTAGATGTAAAGTCGGAGACGATCGCTCATCTATTGCTGCTGTTTGAGTTGGTCATCTTCTAGACCTTCATCAGTGGTCACAGGACGCTGCCCATGGGGCGCTGTTAGCTGGATATTTTTGGTTGGTGGACTATTCTCAGTCCAGCAGGGACAGTTAGGTGTTTAAAAACTCCATCAGCACTGCTGTGTCTGATGCACTCATACCAGCACAACACACACTAACACACCACCACCATGTCAGTGTCACTGCAGTGCTGAGAATGATCCACCACCTAAATAGAACCTGCTCTGTGGTGGTCCTGTGGGGGTCCTGACCATTGAAGAACATGGTGAAAGCAGGCTAAAAAGGTATGCAGAGAAACAGATGGACTACATTCAGTAATTGTAGAACTACAAAGTGCTTCTATATGGTAAGTAGAGCTGATAAAATGGACAGTGTGTAGAAACAAGGAGGTGGTTTTAATGTTATGGCTGATCAGTATATATGGTGTCTACACTATATGGACAAAAGTACTGGGACACCTCTTCTAATTTTTGAATGTATGTTTTATCCATAGCAATTGTCAACAGGTGTAATAAATCAATCCTATTAGGTATTGCACACGTTCTATAATTCCTACTTTGCAGCAACAGTTTAGGGAATGCCCTTTTCCTATTCCAGCATGACTGTGCTTGGTTTAAAGAAACTCCAATGGTCCTGATCTCAGCCCCACCGAACAGCTTCAGAATGATTGGAACATCAATTGAGGCTTACTTAAGCAACATCAGTGCCCAACCATACAAATGCTATAATTCCCACAGACACACTTCAAAGTCTTGTGAGAAGCCTTCTCCAAAGAGTGGCTGTTGTTATAGCTTATTATACAACAGTTAGTTCCGACCTTACAATCTGATTGGTTGAGAAGCGTTCTAACCGTGCTGATATTCGTGATAACATCACGGTCTTTTCACACCACAACTGTATTACTCCGCTGACGCGTTGCCAGTAACGACAAGCTTCATGCACACAAACGGGCACGCAGGCGACACAGCCTTTTTTTCCCGATCGCGTTTTAAATCCGTTATCTGATGTACGATCTAGCGCACTGTGTAGGGAACATAACCAATTGTCTAATTCACTATCTAGTGCAGTAGGTAGAGAACATATATCCGTGATCTGATACACAATCTAGTGCACTATGTAGGGAACATTAATGTGTTTGTAACGTGAACAGTTAGCTTAATAGCCCAGTTAGCAGCTCCTAGAAGTTCTGTTATCATCCATAGCCTTTGGTGTGTGCGAGAGTTTTTTTATTTCTTATTTTCCCTTCGGAGGTTCTTGCCTTCTTCTTCTTCTTGTTCTTACCTCCCTGAAATGAGTTTTTGCAACTTGGGATGTCTGCGTTGTAGTATTCGTTGTGGAACTACTTTTTGGCGGAAGGTATTGTCAATATTAAAGCATATTTATTATGAAATTCAGGGCTTCTTTGATTTATTTTCTTTCTTTATTTTGTAAAAACTGTTGTATAAAAGCAATCAAACACTTGAGGTCGTGTGTTATCGCGAATAACATCACGGCTGTGATGATCGACCGAATCACAGCCGTGATGTTATTCGTGATAACACACCCCCTCTCGTGTTCTATTGCTTAAAAGGATCTCTATTATAATACATGTGGCTAGATACCACAGGTCTTGTATTGGCTGACTGGTGTACATTTTCAGCTGATTTAGGTTTCCAAGGTGCCACTGTTGGGCCTTTGGACCAGGTCTCTAACCCTCAGTCGCTTGGACTTCATGCTGTTGTAGTTGTAAGCTGCTATTTTATTAAAACATTACATTAAAAATTTAGCCTGAGAGACACAATTTGAGCCTTTTGGAACCTCATCCTAGTAGTATAGACTAAAAAAAACTCTACAGTACTGCCTGGTTTAAGTTTTAAATTGCAGATTTTTGGTTTCAAACATGATTCTTACCACTGCAACGTTCTCATGTCAGGCCTGACCTCTGAGTAGCAGAGCAGAAACCATGAGCATGCTTTTGGCACTCTCACAATAGAAAGCATGCTTTCTATTCTGGAGTATTGATCCTCCTCAATCTCTCTCTACTTCCTCCTGCTCCTCTGCTTTGTCCAGTAACCGCTTGGGATCCACTTACATGCGGGAAATCAAACGTGGCGGTTTGTTTAGTCCATTTCGCACCACGAGAAAGAGAGAAAGAAAGAATAAAAATGTTCTTGGATGTTTTACGTGCCTCCTTAAAAGAAACTATTACTTGTAATATAATTACTGTAAAAACACAAAGCCTGGTAATAGGCCTGCGGTCAGAAAAAGAGTTTATTTTGACTTTTATTTGATTGCAGACAGGATGAACCTGAGATATTTCATGTTTTATCTGCTCAACTTCAATTCATTTATTAACAATCATCCATTCCTGCATTTCAGACCTGCAACACATTCCAAAAAAAGTTGGGACAGTAAAGCATTTACCACTTTGTAATGTAGCTATTCCTTTTCACCACACTTAAAAGACGTTTTGGCACCGAGGAGACCAAGTGATTTAGTGTTTCAGCTTTTATTTTGTCTCATTCTTTTTGCAAACACGTCTTAAGATGTGCAACAGTACGGGGCCGTCGTTGTTGCATTTTTTGTTTCAAATTCTCCACACATTCTCTATTCAGGACTGCAGGCAGGCCAGTCCAGTACCCGTACCCTCTTCTTCCGCATGTGGCATCCTGGACAAGATGATGTCTTGAAGGCAGCACATGTTTCTCTAAGATCTCAATGTACTTTTCTGCATTAATGCTGCCATCACAGAAGTGTAAATTACATTTGCCAAGAGCACTGACACAGCCCCATACCATGACAGACCCTGGCTTTTGGACTTGTTGCTGATAACAGTCTGGGTGGTCTTTCTAGTTTTTGGCAGCCATTTTTTTCAAAAAAAGACCTGGAATGCTGATTCATCTGACCACAATACACGTTTCTACTGCGTGATGGTCCAACCTAGATGCCTCTGAGCCCAGAGGAGTCGAATCCGCTTCTGGACATGGTTAACATAAGGCTTCTATTTTGCACAGTAAAGTTTTAAGTGGCATTTGTGCATGTAACTCTGTATTGTAGTGCTTGACAAAGGTTTGCCAAAGTAATCCCTCACCCATGTGGTTATATCAGCTATTGTTGAGTTCTTGATGCAGTGCCGTCTGAGGGATCGAAGATCACGGGCGTTCAGCTTAAGCTTGCACCCTTGGTCTTTACACACTGAAATTCCTCCCGATTCCTTGAATCGTTGAATGATATTATGCACTGTAGAGGGAGAAATATGCAAATCCCTTCCAATCTTTCTTTGAGGTGTTCTTTGATTGTAAACATTTCAATCATTTTCTCACACATTTGTTGACAAACTGGAGATCCTCTGATCATCTTTGCTCATCAAAGACTCAGCCTTTCCTGGATGCTGCTTTTGTACCAAACCATGATTACAATCACCTGTTTGGAATCACATCATTATTTAGTTTTTTCACCTCATTACTAGCCCTAAATTGCTTTTGTCCCAACTTTTTTTGGAAGTGTTGCAGGCCTGAAATGCAGAAATGGATGTTTATTATTAAATGAAGTTGAGCAGACAAAACATGAAATATCTAAGGGTTATCCTGTCTGCAATTAAATAAAAGTCAAAGTAAATGTAAGAATCTCTGTGTTTTTTATTTTATTTACATTTTCCATACTGTCCTAACTTTTTCTGATTTGGGGTTGTAATAAATAAACTTGTAAGCGAATGCCACCTTGTGGAGGCTTTATGTTACAGCTTGTACAGAGAGAGTAAGATGCATTGTGTTGCCTAGACAAAATGTGGGTTGCATTACACTGCGCCACCCGAGTGTGCCACACTATTGTTATTCTACGAGGGATCTTCAAAAAGTTTTCTCACTTTTAGATTTTGCTTGGAAACGGTAAGAGTAGTAATCGGTCATGTCTGAGAGACTGAGAGAGAGAGCTTATAGTCTGGATTTAGCGCTATCTGATTTCCACCTTTTTGGACACTCAAGGAAGCTTTAAGGGGAAGAAGATTTTCATGTGATGATGATGTGAAAGCAGGGGTACGACGCTGGGAAAAATGCATCGGAAGGTGACTATGTAGAAAAGTGATGTACTAACATATACATATACAGTGATTCACAGCACCAGAGCACTTTAGTTGTATCAGAATCTAAAAATAAACTGTAATTAAATTTTATTATAACATTCACAACTCAGGGCTCAGAGACTACATGGTGACCTTGATGCGTCGTGAGAATGAATCACACAACGAGGTGCAAACGCTGTGAAGTTTCTCACCACTCGCAGTGTCTCGGAGTCATTAAAAAAAATCTCATCTCTTAAAAAATGATATCGACTTACCACTAATTGACAATTTGATAGCGGGATAAAGTACCAGCAGGGCCCGACAGCACTCCACCTCCAGCAGGAGGGCTCTTAATTCCTCTCTGACTTTGCATCTCTAATAAGATCCGAGGTAACCTTTAAACTAGCGGGGTTCCATGCGCTGTTGCTTCGTCTGAGCTTAAAAACACAAATGATATACAATCGCGTCTACTAATAATAACATTCGAAAGATGGCACAGATGAACACATTGTCAGTTTTAGATACACTGCCTGGCCAAAAAAAAGGTCACCACCTGGATTTAACTAAGCAAATAGGTAAGAGCCTTCCATTGGATAATTACTGCATGGGTGATTATGTTTCAGCTGGCAACAAGTTATTTAACCCTAACTGATGCAGTGAGTAGCTTTTCATTTGTTAAACAACCATGTCGAAATACATCCTGTGGTCGTGGAAAAGATGTTAATCTGTTTCAGAAGGGTTATTATTGGCATGCATCAAGCAGAGAAAACATCTAAGGAGAAGCTGAAACTACTAAAATCGGGTTAAGAACTGTTCAACGCATTATTAAAAAGTGAAAGGACAGTGGGAAAACATCATCTTCGAGGAAGGAATGTGGTCGGAAAAAATCTTGAATGATCGTGATCGGCGATCACTTAAACGTTTGGTGAAATCAAATAATAGAAAAACTCCAGTAGAACTCAGAAATATGTTTAATAGTGAAAGTAAGAGCATTTCCACACACACAGTGCAAAGGGAACTCAAGGGATTGGGACTAAACAGCTGTGTAGCCTTAAGAAAACCACTTGTCAGAGAGGCTAACCGGCGAAAACGGCTTCAATTTGCTAGGGAGCATAAAGATTGGACTCTGGAGCAATGGAAGAAGGTCATGTGGTCTGATGAGTCCAGATTTACCCTGTTCCAGAGTGATGGGAACATCAGGGTAAGAAGAGAGGCGGCTGAAGTGATGCACCCATCATGCCTAGTGCCTACCGTACAAGCCTGTGGGGGCAGTGCTATGATCTGGGGTTGCTGCAGTCGGTCAGGTCTAGGTTCAGCAACGTCATGTGCCCAAAGAGTGAGGTCAGCTGATTACCTGAATATACTGAACGACCAGGTTATTCCATCAATGGATTTTTTCTTCCCTGATGGCACGGGCATATTCCAAGATGACAATGCCAGGATTTATTGGGCTGAAATTGTGAAAGAGTGGTTCAGGGAGCATGAGACATCATTTTCACACATGGATTGGCCACCACAGAGTCCAGACCTGAACCCCATTGAGAATCTTTGGGATGTGCTGGAGAAGACTTTGCGCAGTGGTCCAAATCTCCCATCATTAATGCAACTCTGGACAGAAATAAATGTTGTGACATTGCAGAAGCCACAGCGAATGCGTGCCGTAATCAAAGCTAAAGGCGGTCCAACGAAATATTAAAATGTGTGACCTTTTTTTTGGCCAGGCAGTGTATATCCAGCTCAATTCCAGTGCATGAATTTGATGATGCATGACATAAATACATTTGGACGACGCGGTTTATTCGTTCGTGCCCTAACGACGGCTGTAATCGCGGCTTTGAGAGGAAATGTTCTCATTAACACTTGTAATAGCTGCCATTAAGTCAACACGCTTGCACTTGGAAGCGGATGATGGCTCGACGTCCACGGATGGAGCTACGGGAACGTTCGCGGCTGGCAAGATGAACGAGCCCGGCGCCTAATAGCACGTAGACAATAATTGGATGCATATTTTTTGTGTCTAACTATTTTGGTATCATACATACAGGCTTATTAAAGTGGAATTGCATGTGAGGGTACATTAGCAGCATGGAGACAAACGCCCGAATAAACGAGGAAGCCACTTACTCGCCTGTTTCGATCCCGGAGCGAAATAATCAAGCTAAATCCGACCAGTAACACAAGCTGTCACTTTTCCTTTTTCTGGCTTCCACCTGGGACTCTCATCAGTCTTCGCCTAATTACTTCAAAGGGGCTGTCAATCTCATCTAATCACAACTTCCTCCTTCCATGTTTGCAACACGATGGGCACCAAATGTAATTTCCACTGGATTTTTCATATCCTTTCTGTCTAAATGAATGTGGGAGTAACAAAGCAATTGCTTAAGCGAAGGAAGCTAGTTCCATATGGTGCTTTGCATGATACATACTACAACAAAAGTACAATTTGCATCAGCCATAACATTAAAACCACCTCCTTGTTTCTACACTCACTGTCCATTTTATCGGCTCCACTTACCATATAGAAGCACTTTGTAGTTCTACAATTACTGACTGTAGTCCATCTGTTTCTCTGCATGCTTTGTTAGCCCCCTTTCTTGCTGTTCTTCAATGATCAGGACCCCCACAGGACCACTACAGAGCAGGTATTATTTAGGTGGTGGGTCATTCTCAGCACTGCACTGACACTGACATGGTGGTGGTGTGTTAGTGTGTGTTGTGCTGGTATGAGTGGATAAGACACACCTCACACCTCACTGTCCCTGCTGGACTGAGAATAGTCCACCAACCCAAAATATCCAGCCAACAGCGCCCCGTAGGCAGCGTCCTGTGACCACTGATGAAGGTCTAGAAGATGACCAACTCAAACAGCACCAATAGATGAGCGCTCGTCTCTGACTTTACATCTACAAGGTGGACCAACTAGGTAGGAGTGTCTAATAGAGTGGACAGTGAGTGGACACGGTGTTTAAAAACTCCAGTCTGATCCACTCATACCAGCACAACACACACTGGTGGAATGATCCACCACCTAAATAATACCTGCTCTGTGCTGGTCCTGTGGGGGTCCCGAAAGGGTGGCCAGCCGTCCGGCTTTAGGTCGGACAGTCCGGCTTTTCAGCTGCCAGTCCTCCATCCACGCTATGACGGACACTTAAAAATCCTTCTTTTGGAGTGAACTGGTTTCATTTTTGATCAATATTATCTGTCATTGGCTCAGGTACATGTCAAAACAAACGCTTTGTATTTCATTGGTTTAACAGCCTCATTTGACTGCTTGTAGTGCTACCACTGGTCAATCGCAGAAGGTCCGCCCTCTAAATGCTAGTCTGTGATTGGGTGGTTGAATTTCGCCCACCCGCTCTGTTCTGTATACACCTCTACTGGAGTCAATTAGTCAGTTCTCATGCTCAGGAACGCTGTGAAAATGCCAAAAAGTAAACTTTTGGAGGCAGCGAGGAACGGACTTAAATGTCTTAAAAAAATGACTTAAATCAAAAGTAGACACAACATCTTTCTGGGGTGTAATGTCCTCATTTTTGTGTCTATGAATGTGGCCACCCTAGGTCCTGACCATTGTAGAACAGCATGAAAGCAGGCTAACAAAGCATGCAGAGAAACAGATGGACTACAGTCAGTAATTGTAGAACTACAAAGTGCTTTTACATGGTAAGTGGAGCTGATAAAATGGCAGTGAGTGTAGAAACAAGGAGGTGCTTTTAATGTTATGACTGATCGGTGTATCTCCCGTTACTGTCATGGGTAAAAGGGGAGATTTATCAAAGTTGCAAAAAGGGATGATTATTGGCTTTCAGACCAAGGGTGGCAGTATTTCTGAAACTGTGCATTTTGTGAACTGTGCGCGTACTGCTGTGATGAAAAGGTATTGTGAGTGGGCAAATGGCACCACTGCGGATAAGTGTCATGGAAACTCTGGAGTGCCACTCGCCATTGATGAACGACGGCTACGAGGGTACGCAAGGGCGGATGGACACGCTACAGTGGAACAGCTCATCACTCTGCTAACGTAGTTGCATTGACAGAAAAGGCTTCAATCTTCAAAAATGCTTCTCACAAGACTCTGATGATGTCTGTTGGAATTTGTGCCCATTCACTCTTGTATGGCATTGTATGGCTGGGCTCTAATGTTGGGCAAGAAAGCCTCAATTGATGTTTCTGGTTCCGGGTTCTGTGTAGGCCACTGGAGTTTCTTTATACACTGCCTGGCCAAAAAAAAGGTCACACACTCTAATATTTGGTTGGACCGCCTTTAGCTTTGATTACGGCACGCATTCGCTGTGGCGTCGTTTCCACAAGCTTCTGCAATGTCACAACATTTATTTCTATCCAGAGTTGCATTAATTTTTCCCCAAGATCTTGTATTGATGATGGGAGATTTGGACCACTGCGCAAAGTCTTCTCCAGCACATCCCAAAGATTCTCAATGGGGTTCAGATCCGTACTCTGTGGTGGCCAATCCATGTGTGAAAATGATGTCTCATGCTCCCTGAACCACTCCTTCACAATTTGAGCCCGATGAATTCTGGCATTGTCATCTTGGAATATGCCCGTGCCATCAGGGAAGAAAAAATCCATTGATGGAATAACCTGGTCGTTCAGTATATTCAGGTAGTCAGCTGACCTGTGACCTGTCAGGCCTGTGGTAGCCTAGTGGGTAGGGCTTTGGGCTATCAACCGGAAGATTGGCGGTTCAAATCCAGGCTCTGCTATGTAGCCACTGTTGGGTCCTTGAGCAAGGCCCTTAACCCTGTCTGCTCCAGGGGCGCCGTAAGTTGGCTGACCCTGCGCTCTGACCCCAGCTTCCAACACCAGCTGGGATATGCGAAGAAAGAATTTCATTGTACTGTACACCTGTATATGTATATATGACAAATAAAGGATATCTTTCTTTCTTTCTTTTCTTTCTGACCTCATTCTTTGGGCACATAACGTTGCTGAACCTAGACCTGACCGACTGCAGCAACCCCAGATCATAGCACTGCCCCCACAGGCTTGTACGGTAGGCACTAGGCATGATGGGTGCATCACTTCAGCCGCTTCTCTTCTTACCCTAATGCGGCCATCACTCTGGAACAGGGTAAATCTGGACTCATCAGACCACATGACCTTCTTCCATTGCTCCAGAGTCCAATCTTTATGCTCCCTAGCAAATTGAAGCAGTTTTTGCCGCTTAGCCTCACTGACAAGTGGTGTTATTAAGGCTACACAGCTGTTTAGTCCCAATCCCTTGAGTTCCCTTTGCATTGTGCGTGTGGAAATGCTCTTACTTTCACTATTAAACATCCCTGAGTTCTACTGGAGTTTTTCTACCATTTGATTTCACCAAACGTTTAAGTGATCGCCGATCACGATCATTCAAGATTTTTTTCCTTCCTCGAAGATAATGTTTCCCCACTGTCCTTCCACTTTTTAATAATGCGTTGGACAGTTCTTAACTCGATTTTAGTAGTTTCAGCTTCTCCTTAGTTGTTTTCTCTGCTTGATGCATGCCAATAATTTGACCCTTCTGAAACAGATTAACATCTTTTCCACGACCACAGGATGTGTCTTTCGACATGGTTGTTTAACAAATGAAAAGCTACTTACTGCATCAGTAAAGGTTAAATAACTTGTTGCCAGCTGAAACATTATCACCCATGCAGTAATTATCCAATGGAAGGCTCTTACCTATGTGCTTAGTTAAATCCAGGTGGTGACCTTTTTTTGGCTTTCCCTAAACTGTTGTTACAAAAATTAGAAGGGTGTCCCAATACTTTTCCCAGCACGCCTGAAATTTGCATTTGCTGTCTAGTTTTTGTTTCTTTAGAGCCGCCACGCTTATCCAAAAACTGGGGAACGTTAATGTAGGTGTAACATTATTGTTTTGAGTTGGGGGAAAGAAGATGGGGAGCATTAGATTTGTTTTATGCAGTTTAATAGTGTGCCGACTTTAATTTTACTTATAAAATACCTCATTACCCTGCTTTAACGGGTTTGGATGCCTTTCCAGGCCTAATGGTAAATAGAAGCCCAGTAAGTTAACTTCTATTCCTCTTGGGTGGTCTCTGCGGTGAAAGGAGGCCGAGCTCCATGGAGCCGAACTGCTCTCACCCCGACAGGAGTTTTTCGATCTCAGGGTGGGTTTTTTTCTTTCACGCCTTTAAAAGCACCAATAAAACCCTCAACCCGAACCTTTAAAATTGCCAACAGCACGGCTGAGGAATTCCTCGCCCCAGACAGAGAGCGAACGGCCGCCGAACAATTTTCCTCCGCTTCTGTTGTTTACGTCCGTTTCTTTCTTTATTTTTTTTGTCTCCGCTCTCGCCGTTTTTATTGTCTGAGCCGATCCTCATCAAGGCGGCCGCTAATGAGTTCCAATGGAACTCATTTGGAACTCATTTAAAGAGAGTGATTAGATTGCAGTAATAAATTATGTGTGTACTCAGCAGTGTGTACTCAGCAGGATATTATTCTCAGACGGCTAGAATAGCGCTAGCAACATCCATGCTCTCAGGATGTCATCTTCATTAGACCCTGCTCTCTCTCTCTCTGGTCTTTTCTTCTTTTGTGCCTGTCTTTGTCTTAGTCTATTTTCTTTTGACATTTTCTCTTTCTGCTCACAGCCACATCTGTATAAAGATCCCATCCTACGTTGTTATTTTACTGCAATATAAAAATATAGTAACCTGTTATTATAATAGAATATGCATACACTGTATTAGTGTATTAGCCATAACATTACAACCACCTCCTTGTTTGTACACTCACTGTCCATTTTATCAGCTTTACTTACCATATAGAAGCACTTTGTAGTTCTACAATTACTGACTGTAGTCCATCTATTTCTCTACATACTTTTTTAGCCTGCTTTCACCCTGTTCTTCAATGGTCAGGACCCCACAGGACCCCCACAGAGTAGGTATTATTTAGGTGGTGGATCATTCTCAGCACTGCAGTGACACTGACATGGTGGTGGTGTGTTAGTGTGTGTTGTGCTGGTATGAGTGGATCAGACACAGCAGCGCTGCTGGAGTTGTTAAATACCGTGTCCACTCACTGTCCACTCTATTAAACACTCCTACCTAGTAGGACTCCACCTTGTAGATGTGAAGTCAGAGACGATCGCTCATCTATTGCTGCTGTTTGAGTTGGTCATCTTCTAGACCTTCATCAGTGGTCACAGGATGTTGGCTGGATATTTTTGGTTGGTGGACTTTTCTAAGTCCAGCAGTGACAGTGAGGTGTTTAAAAACTCCAGCAGCATTGCTGTGTCTGATCCACTCATACCAGCACAACACACACTAACACACCACCACCATGTCAGTGTCACTGCAGTGCTTAGACTGATCCACCACCTAAATAATATCTGCTCTGTAGTGGTCCTGGGAGAGTCCTGACCATTGAAGAACAGCATGAAAGGGGGCTAACAAAGCATGCAGAGAAACAGATGGACTGCAGTCAGTAATTGTAGAACTACAAGGTGCTTCTATATGGTAAGTGGAGCTTATAAAATGGATAGTGAGTGTAGAAACAAGGAGGTGGTTTAAGGATATTGCTGATCAGTGTATATATACAGTATATACTGATCTATAATATTAAAATATTTACAATTTCAATACCACACTTTATTAGCTACACCCATCAGTGAGTGTAGTGACCTAATACACTCATACTAGTACACACATTGCCGTGTTATTGCCATTGCAGTTCTTGGATGGTCCACCACTCAAACATCTGGATAACAGGGGTCGTATGTGGCTCCCTTTAGACTGACAAATGGTGTACAAGGTGTGACGAAGTGTAAAATGCATAGCATCTGAGATTATACATAACACAGTCAGTAAATTTCTGTTTTTTTACACATCAGAAAGTGGTCACACTGTAAAAAATTAGAACCACCAGCCTACAAAATGACACATTTCTATATTTCACCTGTCATCGTGTCATTATTTTCCCAGATGGAACCGATAGGAAGCAATAAAACTAAATTAGATGCGCTGAGATGCGATCTTCAACAAATATTCAGATTTCTCAGGAACTCTGTATCTAACTGCTCCACCACTTTTTGCATTTTATCTGAAGGATTTGTCTTATGCTGTCAAATTACGGAGTACACAATAATCTGAATAGCAGTTCGTACTTTCTCTGAGCATAACCAGTTCTGGGTTTTGACGTTCTGGGTTTTCTACCTCATAGGGTTCCTATTGAGACTATTCCTATCACACATTGTCACAAGCTCAGCTCTAACACATAAATATATTCTAAGAAAACAATCTCATGGAATAAATGTCTTTACCAACAACAACACCTGCAGTCTCAGTTTGGCAACATAATGGCACTGAGTCTTCTCCAGTAATTATTGATAAGACTAAAGAATCTAGAGTATAGACTCTGAGAGCTCTCATGTTTAATTTATAGAGAGTATTTATATAATATTGAGTCTTGATAGTTCTCTTGTAGATTCTCCTCCATGCCATTTGGAAACATTTGGGATCATTGCCCCTCAGGAAGATCCAACCACTCTCTATATATTAAAGACAGATGAAAAAAAGGAATATACTAAATATACTCTCTATATATTGAAGACGGAAGGAAGGAATATACTGAATATAGTCTCTATATATTGAAGACGGAAGGAAGGAATATACTAAATATAGTCTCTATATATTGAAGACGGAAGGAAGGAATATACTGTATATACTCTCTATATATTGAATACGAAAGGAAGAAATATACTGAATATACTCTCTATATATTGAAAAAGGAAGGAAGAATTATACTCTCTATATATTATAGGAAGGAAGGAAGGAACTCAAGAAGGAAGGAAGGAAAGATAGAAAGGAGGGAAGGAATTAATATACTAAATATACTCTCTATATATTGACGAAGGAAGGAAGAAATATACTGTCTAGATATTATAGGAAGGATGGAAGGAAAGAAAGGAAGAAAGGAACTCAGGAAGGAAAGAAGGAAGGAATATATATTATAGAAAGGAAGGAAGGAATATACTGAATATACTCTATATATATTGAAGAAGAAAGGAAGAAATATACTCTCTATGTATTATAGGAAGGATCTAAGGAAAGGAAGGAACTCAAGAAGAAAGGAAGGAAGGAACTCAGGAAGGAACTTAGGAAGGAAGGAAGGAATATAAATTATAGAAAGGAAGGAAGGAAGGAATACAGTCGACCCTTGACTTACGAATTTAATTGGTTCTGAAGGGCTGTTCTTAAGTAAAAATGTTTGTATGTTAAACCTATTTTTCCCATAAGAAGTAATGTAAACAGAATTAATCCGTGCCAGACCTCCCAAACCACACCCTTACCTAACCCTTCTTAATGTCTTAAATGGTCTTTTCTGTTATAAATAAAAGTATATTTTTCCCTAAATCTTAAATTATAGAATATACATTCCTGTAATAAACAATAATAAACAACAATACACAGTACTGTACATAAAACACACACATCACATTTCATACACCATAATACACCATCACATACACCATAATACATTTCCTCCTTTTTTTATAAAATGTATCTACCAGAAACAACAATAACTCATATTTCTCTATTATTTCCTTTTTTATTCCAGTAGTATTGTATTTTGTGTAACTGCATGAAAGAAAGAATACTTTACTGAGCCGAATTCCTTCTTCTCTCTCACTCACTGTCCCTTCTGTCTGATACACAGTGACAGCTACTGGCAGGAGTAATTATACATCAACAAATGTAATAGATTTTTTTTTCATTTTCTCAGCTCTGCGCTCTCTCTGCACCTTATTTGGGGACATTTTAATATTGAAAACACCGGAAAAACATCGTCCGCTGTGCGAATGTTCGCTCACTGTATATATATATATAGAGAGAGACGCTCTGAGTCAACTTGTTCGTGACATCACGTGAAATATACTTTCTATATATTGTATGAAGGAAGGAAAGGAAGGAAGGATGAAAGGAAGGAAGGAACTCAGGAAGGAAGGAAGAAACTCAGGAAAGAACTCAGGAAGGAAGGAAGGAAGGATAAAGAAAGGAAGGAAAGAAGAAAGGAAGGAAGGAACTCAAGAAGGAAGGAAGGAACTCAGTCGGTAAGGAAGGAAGGATTGTGGAAACACTGTGCTAAAGCAGGGCCATAAACAATAACAGTCACCAC
Source organism: Trichomycterus rosablanca (assembly GCF_030014385.1). Classification (NCBI taxonomy): domain Eukaryota; kingdom Metazoa; phylum Chordata; class Actinopteri; order Siluriformes; family Trichomycteridae; genus Trichomycterus; species Trichomycterus rosablanca. The sequence continues at coordinate 7,950,404 of NC_085991.1, forward strand.
TCCCTTACACCCAGGGTGTAGTGTAGGCAGTGTACTTTCTGCATGTTTTTGGAAGATAAGAGGAAACCACAGTACCTGGTAAAAATGCTAATAAAAGAACTGCTAGCTTACATAACGATGCATTACTATATTTACTATATTTCACCTGTCATCTTGCCATTAGTTTCCCCGACTGAACTGATAGGAAGCAATAAAACTAAATTAGATGTGCGTTGGTGCACGATGCAGATGTTTGATGCCGGATCTTCGGCGAATATTCGTCTCATCAGAAACGCAGTCTGTACTGTCTCTGAGCATAACCAGTTCTGTTTTGACGTTCTATTTTCTACCTCATAGGGTTCCTATTGAGCATGAGAGCCTGTGTTGGCAGGCAGTAATGGCGGTGGTTGAACTCAAACAATAACATTGTGGCGATGCTTTTATCTGAGTGTAAAAAAGGAAGTTACATGCAAACTTATTTTAGATGTGGTGACGTTAGAAGGGTAAAAACAGGTCTAAAACATCTTTGTGGTTAATAAGCTTAATCGCACATTGTCACAAGCTCAGCTCTAAGATACAAATGTATTCTAAGAAAACAAACAATTCTAATGGAATAATTGTCTTTATGGATATGGTGAAAATGGGCGGCACGGTGGCTAAGTAGGTAGCACTGTCGCCTCACAGCAACAAGGTCTTGGGTTCGATCCCCAGGAGGGGCTGTCTGGGTCCTTTCTGTGCAGAGTTTGCATGTTCTTCCCGTGTCTGAGTGGGTTTCCTCCGGGCGCTTCGGTTTCCTCCCACAGTCCAAAAACATGCAGCCAGGCTAATTGGAGACACTGAATTGTCCTATAGGTACCTAGCTGCTAAGATGCATAAACCAGTGCATTGTAGTGCCGGTCCCAAGCCCGGATAAATAGGGAGGGTTGTGTCAGGAAGGGCATCCGGCATAAAAAACTGTTCCAACTCAATAATGCGGATCACGATCCGCCGCCGACCCCTAACGGGAGCAGGCAAGGGTATAGATATGGATATGGTGAAAATGTTTATCGACAGAACTTCAGAAACCGTGTTGCAGCTGTTCCACGGCCACCCATCACAACACTGAAAATGCTGGATTGAAAATGTTACACTCATAGCCGTTTTCGACAGGCTCTGTTTGAACCGGTTCAGTGTGGATTCTGAACAGCTGGAATCAAAGAATACTAGGGTTTTCAGTGAGAACCTTGACATCATATGTGGGCGTGTCAAGTTTACATTTACGTTTTCGGCATTTAGCAGTGATATACTGTGATAAAATATATTATCTAAGCAATTAAAGATTAAGGGCCTTGCTCAAGGGCCCAACAGTGGCCGCTTTTGCGCTGCTGTGCCATTGTTTCCTACAGAGTGTGATGGTGCCACATAGCTTGTTGCTCCGCTTCGTTCCTTCAAAGTTCACTTGATTAAAAATGCTATCGGCAAACTGGGTCAGAAGTGCCTCCAATGAGACAAACTGTTTAATATGACATGGTAAAAGCTACCCAGGCAGTACAAACATCGCTTAATGTTAAAAATAAAGCTTAACATGGTTTGTTGTACCAAAACAACGACCAAGGAATTTCAGCAGTACGGAGCACTTACACTGATCAGCCATAACATTAAAACCACCTCCTTGTTTCTACACTCACTGTCCATTTCGTCAGCTCCACTTACCATATAGAAGCACGTTGTAGTTCTACAATTACTGACTATAGTCCATCTATTTCTCTACATACTTTTGTAACCTGCTTTTACCCTGTTCTTCAATGGTCAGGACCACTAGAGAGCAGGTATTATTTGGGTGGTGGATCATTCTCAGCATTGCGGTGACAATGACTTGGTGGTGGTGTGTTAGTGTGTGTTGTGCTGGTATAAGTGGATGAGTTTTTAAATACCGTGTCCACTCACTGCCCACTCTATTAGACACTCCTACCTAGTTGGTCCACCTTGTAGATGTAAAGTCAGAGACGTTCGCTCATCTATTGCTGCTGTTTGAGTTAGTCATCTTCTAGACCTTCATCAGTGGTCACAGGACGCTGCCCACGGCGCTGCTGTGCCCACGGCACTGCTGTGTCTGATCCACTCATACCAGCACAACACACACTAACAAACCACCACCATGTCAGTGTCACTGCAGTGCTGAGAATGATCCACCACATAAATAATACCTGCTCTGTAGTGGTCCTGGGAGAGTCCTGACCATTGAAGAACAGCATGAAACGGGGCTAACAAAGCATGCAGAGAAACAGATGGACTACAGTCAGTAATTGTAGAGCTACAAATAATGGATCTTTGTGTCCTTAAACACTTTGGAGATGTTTTACTGCACATCTCAAGCCAGGCGCTGAGCAAAGCGACAGCTTACCCCGAGGCTCGCGGTGAGCGAAGCGCAAAACGCTTTTCATGTGAATGCACTAGAGAAAGCAACAACTTATCCAGAGTAACTTACTACATGTTCTTAATACCAATAGTTAAAAACGAACATCTGTAACAACAGCACAGATGTTCCATCACATTCCACATTGTTACTACTGTTTTCTTTCATTGCGCAATTTCGACCGTTGACGATGCATCCTTGGTTCCTCGGAAACTGGTCAAAATGTAGGCCGGTTCTCTAAAAAGCACCAAGGTTCTAAGAAGCCTAAATGGAAACGATTCAAGAACCAGAGTTCTTTTGGTCGAAAAGTGTGCAGTGCAGCCTTAAGTAAACGCGGCTGTGATTGTCTTATCGTTAAACTGATATATCCGTTTGGCCTGTGTGACATTTTTTGTATACAGCCAGTCACTTCCAGACCTCTATAGCATCCTTCTTCTGTTTTTTTTCCCCGTCTGGTTGTGAAGCACGGCCTTGAAAGAGGTATAAAAAACAGCAGGCGTCAGCCTCGACGGCGAATTCACTCCTCCGCTCTACCATAAAATCGTCGACTTCATTTTTCTCGTTCTCTATCGCCTATTTAACCCTTATAGCAAGCATAATCCGCCATAAATATGCATGAGGGTGATTTTCCAAGCCATCTAAAAAGCATGTATACAGATGGTTTTTAATACACTTCTGCTTCCTAGCGGGAAGCAGGGCGAAGGTTGGCTGCGTGGGCTGCCTAATGCCTAATTCAATCACTTTTCACTGGCTATTCAATCCACTTATGCTCTCGAATGTAGGACCGTGGCGTACATAGTGGAATATGGATTTGTCCTTTACGTTCATTCATTCAATCACTCGACTTTAATAACTATAGCAAGGACCCTACTAAATTCACGGGAAAATGTGCTTAACTTCACAGACCTTGTTTTCATTTCCATTCCTGCAACACATTCCAAAAAAAAGTTGGGACAGTAAAGCATTTACCACTTTGTAATGTTGCCGTTCCTTTTCACCACACTTAAAAGACGTTTTGGCACCGAGGAGACCAAGTGATTTAGTGTTTCAGTTTTTATTTTGTCCCATTCTTCCTGCAAACGCGTCTTAAGATGTTCAACAGTACGGGGTCGTCTTTGTCGCAATTTTCATTTCAAAATTCTCCACACATCTCTATTGGGGACAGGTCAGTACTGCAGGCAGGCCAGTTCAGTACCCGTACCCTCTTCTTCCGCAGCCATAACTTTGTAATGTGTGCATGGATGTCCCTAGAAAAGACGACGTCTTGAAGGCAGCATGTTGCTCTAAGACCTCAATGTACTTTTCTGCATTAATGCTGCCATCACAGAAGTGTAAATGACCTTTCCCAAGGGCACTGACACAGCCCCATACCATGACAGACCCTAGCTTTTGGACTTTTTTTGGACTGTGTGATGGTCCATCCTAGATGCCTCCGAGCCCAGAGAAGTCGACGTGCTTCTGGACATGGTTAACATAAGGCTTCTTTTTTGCACAGTAAAGTGTTAAGTGGCATGTAAGTGTGCATGTAACTCTGTATTGTAGTGCTTGACAAAGGTTTGCCAAAGTAATCCCTCACCCATGCCCTCAACATCCACAGAATTGGTTTGAAGTTGGCAGTCCAAACTCAGTTACCCAGGTAGTGTTTTAGCTGCTTTACACTTCGACATCTTGGACATTTTGATTGATCGATTGCTAACTGAATTGCCTTAGGATTGCTTGGATCGCCTCATAGTGCAAATTTACCAATGAACGGACAACACGTGCATCAATGAGCCTTGGCCGCCCATGACCCTGTCGCCGGTTTGCCACTGTTCCTTCCTTGGACCACTTTTGATAGATACTGATAGATACTGACCACTGCAGATCGGGAACACCCCACAAGAGCTGCAGTTTTGGAGATGCTCTTCTAGCCATCACAATTTGGCCCTTGTCAAACTCGCTGAAATCCTCACACTTGCCCATTTTTCCTGCTTCTAACACATCACCTTTGAGGATAAAATGTTCACTTGCTGCCTAATATATCCCACCCACTAACAGGTGCCGTGATGAAGAGATAATCAGTGTTATTCACTTCACCTGTCAGTGGTCATAATGTTATGTCTGGTCGGTACACACAAATAAAACTAAATTATACCAATGCGGCACGTAGCGTCCCCTGTGGCGTCATCAGCATTAAAATGTACGAGCGGAAAGGTTGTGGGGAAATTATGATTCATTAGGACTTGAAACGGCATGGAGTCAACAGTGCATGGAACCAACCTCGGGATATTATATAACGCAGGAATTCGTAACTCTGAACCTTGAGATCATACGAGGGAACTGTTGCGCACCTTGACAGTTTCTCTCATAATGAGAGGAAGCGATTAACACTTTTTAGCACCGCCGAAGACAGAGAAGCCCATAGGCACTGCGTTCCACTCTAATTTCTTTGTTAATTACATCTCCGGGGATGGATAGGGGTTGCAAAGGCAGAGCGAAAGCCAAGGGCACGTATGAGCGAACAGACGACACTCCCTAACCGCCGCGTGTACCCACTGACACACTTTTCCACGCGTAAACACGGCCTGGCTCTCTCCGGTAACTCGCTCTCGCCCCAGTCTGATTCACAAAACCTTCCGAGCACACATAAATCGACTAATCAGCCTCATTAGCTCACACACAGCTCACACACAGCTCTTTGATTTATAATGTGACGGATTCTTAATCTGTAAGCACCACACACTTCTGAGCTGGGTAACGAACAGCGGGGAAGTGAGGCGCCACACGTAGGGGGAATTGGTCAGTCCGGAAGGCACGACTGCAGTTCATCATTCTCACACAATTATTGAGCTGGAACAAAGGGAAAAATGTTAGTATGAATGTTTGAATGTTAGTATGCCCATACGCATGTACTGTTCTTGCTCGAACGGGCTGAAAGGCCTGGCAATGAGCTCGGCCACCACCAGATATCGCCAGCAGGCTCCTGATTGGTCTAAAGCATTTCATTTCTATCAAATATTACATTTGTACCATGGTACAACAACTAGCAAGTATTATCCATGCGGATAAAGTGCCAAGCAGGAGCGACATCTACAACTCCAAATCAGAAAAAGTTGGGACCGTATGGGAAATGCAAATAAAATAAACACACAGCGTTCCTTACATTTACTTTGACTTTTATTTCATTGCTGACAGTTTAAACCCAAGATATTTAATGTTTTGTCTGTTCAACTTCATTTCATTTGTTAATATACCTCCATTCCTGCATTTCAGGCCTGCAACACATTCCAAAAAAAGTTGAGAAGGGGGCAATTTAGGGCTAGTAATGAGGTCAAATACTAAATAATGATGTGATTCCAAACAGGTGATGGTACAAAAGCAGCATGCAGGAAAGGCTGAGTCTTTGATGAGCAAAGATGATCAGAGGATCTCCAGTTTGTCCACAAATGTGTGAGAAAATGATTGAAATGTTTAAAAACAATGTACCTCAAAGAAAGATTGGAAGGGATTTGCATATTTCTCCCTCTACAGTGCATAATATCATTCAGGGAATCAGGGAAGGAATTTCAGTGCGTACGGGCCAAGGGGCACTGCATCAAGAACCGCCACTCAACAATAGCTGATATAACCACATGGGTGAGGGATTACTTTGGCAAACCTTTGTCAAGCACTACAATACAGAGTTACATGCACAAATGCCACTTAAAACTTTACTGTGCAAAAAAGAAGCCTCATGTTAACCATGTCCAGAAGCGGCGTCGACTTCTCTGGGCTCTGAGGCATCTAGGATGGACCGTCACACAGTGGAAATGTGTATTGTGGTCAGATGAATCAGCATTCCAGGTCTTTTTTGGGGAAAAATGGACGCCGTGTGCTCCGTACGAAAGACGAAAAGAACCATCCAGACTGTTATCAGCAACAAGTCCACAAGCCAGGCTCTGTCATGGTATGGGGCTGTGTCAGTGCCTTTGGCAAAGGTCATTTACACTTCTGTGATGGCAGCATTAATACAGAAAAGTACATTGAGATCTTAGAGCAACATGTGCTGAATTCAAGACGTCATCTTTTCCAGGGACCTCCATCTATTTTTCAACAAGACGATGCAAAACCACATGCTGCACACATTACAAAGGCATGACTGTGGAAGAAGAGGGTACGGGTACTGGACTGGCCTGCCTGCAGTCCTGACCTGTCCCCAATACAGAATGTGTGGGGATTTTTGAAATTAAAAATGTGACGACGACCCCGTACTGTTGCACATCTTAAGACGTGTTTGCAGGAAGAATGTAAGTAAGTAAGTAAAATGTATTAATAAAGCAAATTTAAAATCACAAAGTCAACCAAAGTGCTGTACAATGCAAACATAAAATACCAAGCAATTTAGGGAACTAAAACATAAATAAATACTTAACAAAATTGCACAATACCTAAGAATTAAATGACAATGAACGGGACAAAATAAAACCTGAAACACTAAATCACTTGGTGAAAAGGAATGGCAACATTACAAAGTGGTAAATGCTTTACTGTCCCAGCTTTTTTGGAATGTGTTGCAGACCTGAAATGCAGGAATGGATGTTTATTAATAAATGAAATAAAGTTGAGCAGATAAAAAATGAAATATCTCAGGTTCATCCTGTCTGCAATCAAATAAAAGTCAAAGTAAATGTAAGAAACACTGTGGGTTTTTTTATTATTATTTGCATTTTCCATGCTGTCCCAACTTTTTCTGATTTGGGGTTGTAATTCAGCTTCTTTAATCCACTCAGCCTTTAGGCTTTTCACAGTTGGACTTGATTACAGATGATGGTGCCATGATGTGATTATAAAACAATTATCAATGCTTGTGACTGGGCACTCTGTGGCGCAGCTAGATCACTACCACTGGGATTTATGGTTTGAATCGTCAGTGCTATCAGCCAGCCAGGCACATACATACACACATGATCAGCTCTGTAAGCGTTTTTCTTTACATTGTGCCCAGTGGTTCCAAGTAAACCTGATCCCATGTGACCCTGGGGAGAGCATGCAAACTCTGCACAGAAAGGACCTGGACTGCTGGGTCCTACAGAGGTTCTCTAGAATTGACAAAATAGGGTAAAGGGGGTGATAAAGTGTACAGAATTAAACCCAGGACCTTCTTGCTGTGAGGGGACAGTGCTACCCATTAAAAATCCCAACAACACTTCTGCACCTGAAACACTCATATCAGAACAACACACGCTATCATGTTATTACTGTGTTAGTGTCACCACAGTGTTAAGCATAGTCCACCACCCGAACATCATCTGGTCAGCGAGGGTCCTACAGAGGCCCCCTACATTTTAAAATAAAAATAAAATAGGGTGAATGGGGTGATAAAGTGTACAGAACAACAAAAAGCATACAAAAATTTTTATCCAAGTAGCAACCAGAATGGTTCAATATTTCAATGTGAAGAAAAAAGAAACAGGTGCTCTGGGGCTCAGGAAAGGAAAGCTTGCTCTGTTTGATCCGACATCAAGACTCGGGTCATGCGAGGGAGGCTCAGGAGTGCGCTGACCCGCGATCTGACCTTTCCCAGAAGGGGACTAGTCTTCCGGATCAAGTCTGCCACACACAGCCTGAAGAAGCAGCGGGGTGTGTGTACACCTGAACAAAAACTACTTTCTTGATCCTCTTTTAAGGCCAAGACAATTTGGGTTCTTCTGTAACCATTTATTGTATCTATAACCCTTGCATTTATAACTTCTGAACTCATGAGTTAAAATCTCAGCTCTGCTACCAGTCGGCTGGGCGCCCTTTACAGCATAACTAACACATTCATACGTTTATATACAGTATATACACCGATCAGCCATAACATTAAAACCACCTCCTTGTTTCTATACTCTCTGTCCATTTAATCAGCTCAACTTACCATATAGAAGCACTTTGTAGTTCTACAATTACTGACTGTAGTCCATCTGTTTCTCTACATACTTTTTTTAGCCTGCTTTCACCCTGTTCTTCAATGGTCGGGAGCCCCACAGGACCACCACAGAGCAGGTATCATTTAGGTGGTGGATGATTCTCAGCACTGCAGTGACACTGAGTGACGCTGCTGGAGTTTTTAAATACCGTGTCCATTCACTGTCCACTCTATTAAACACTCCTACCTAGTTGGTCCACCTTGTAGATGTAAAGTCAGAGACCATCGCTCATCTATTGCTGCTGTTTGAGTTGGTCATCTTCTAGACCTTCATCAGTGGTCACAGGACGCTGCCCACAGGGCGCTGCTGGCTGGATATATTTGGTTGGTGGAGTATTCTCAGTCCAGCAGTGACAGTGAGGTGTCTGATCCACTCAAACCAGAACAACACACACTAACACACCACCACCATGTCAGTGTCACTGCAGTGCTGAGAATGACCCACCACCCCAATAATAATTACTCTGTAGTGGTCCTGTGGGGGTCCTGACCATTGAAGAACAGCATGAAAGGGGGCTAACAAAGCATGCAGAGAAACAGATGGACTACAGTCAGTAATTGTAGAACTACAAAGTGCTTCTATATGGTAAGTGTAGCTGATAAAATGGACAGTGAGTGTAGAAACAAGGAGGTGATTTTAATGTTATGGCTAATTGGTATATATATATATATATATATATATATATATACAGTGTATCACAAAAGTAAGTACACCCCTCACATTTCTGCAGATATTTAAGTATATCTTTTCATGGGACAACACTGACAAAATGACACTTTGACACAATGAAAAGTAGTCTGTGTGCAGCTTATATAACAGTGTAAATTTATTATTCCCTCAAAATAACTCAATATACAGCCATTAATGTCTAAACCACCGGCAACAAAAGTGAGTACACCCCTAAATGTCCAAATTGAGCACTGCTTGTCATTTTCCCTCCAAAATGTCATGTGATTTGTTAGTGTTACTAGGTCTCAGGTGTGCATAGGGAGCAGGTGTGTTCAATTTAGTAGTACAGCTCTCACACTCTCTCATACTGGTCACTGAAAGTTCCAACATGGCACCTCATGGCAAAGAACTCTCTGAGGATCTTAAAAGATGAATTGTTGCGCTACATGAAGATGGCCAAGGCTACAAGAAGATTGCCAACACCCTGAAACTGAGCTGCAGCACAGTGGCCAAGATCATCCAGCGTTTTAAAAGAGCAGGGTCCACTCAGAACAGACCTCGCGTTGGTCGTCCAAAGAAGCTGAGTGCACGTGCTCAGCGTCACATCCAACTGCTGTCTTTGAAAGATAGGCGCAGGAGTGCTGTCAGCATTGCTGCAGAGATTGAAAAGGTGGGGGGTCAGCCTGTCAGTGCTCAGACCATACGCCGCACACTACATCAAATTGGTCTGCATGGCTGTCACCCCAGAAGGAAGCCTCTTCTGAAGTCTCTACACAAGAAAGTCCGCAAACAGTTTTCTGAAGACATGTCAACAAAGGACATGGATTACTGGAACCATGTCCTATGGTCTGATGAGACCAAGATTAATTTGTTTGGTTCAGATGGTCTCAAGCATGTGTGGCGGCAATCAGGTGAGGAGTACAAAGATAAGTGTGTCATGCCTACAGTCAAGCATGGTGGTGGGAATGCCATGGTCTGGGGCTGCATGGGTGCAGCAAGTGTTGGGGAGTTACATTTCATTGAGGGACACATGAACTCCAATATGTACTGTGAAATACTGAAGCAGAGCATGATCCCCTTCCTCCGGATACTGGGTCGCAGGGCAGTGTTCCAGCATGATAATGACCCCAAAGACACCTCTAAGACGACCACTGCTTTATTGAAGAGGCTGAGGGTAAAGGTGATGTACTGGCCAAGCATGTCTCCAGACCTAAACCCAATAGAACATCTTTGGGGCATCCTCAAGCGGAAGGTGGAGGAGCGCAAAGTCTCGAATATCCGCCAGCTCCGTGATGTCGTCATGGAGGAGTGGAAAAGCATTCCAGTGGCAACCTGTGAAGCTCTGGTAAACTCCATGCCCAGGAGAGTTAAGGCAGTTCTGGGAAATAATGGTGGCCACACAAAATATTGACACTTCAGGAACTTTCACTAAGGGGTGTACTCACTTTTGTTGCCGGTGGTTTAGACATTAATGGCTGTATATTGAGTTATTTTGAGGGAAGAATAAATTGACACTGTTATATAAGCTGCACACAGACTACTTTTCATTGTGTCAAAGTGTCATTTTGTCAGTGTTGTCCCATGAAAAGATATACTTAAATATCTGCAGAAATGTGAGGGGTGTACTCACTTTTGTGATACACTGTATATATATATTAGGGCTGTCGTTAACGCATTAAAATTTTAATCGCGATTAAAAAAATTAATCAAGATTAACATTTTTAATCTAACTATTTTTATTTGGCTGTTTGTGCCACATACATGTGTGTCTCTGTGGTAATTATCTGTATTTCAGATGAATTAGGATGTAAAGCGCATGAACTGTCCGATGATAAACTACTTTTAGCGGTTTTCACTTTTTTTACGTGTTGATGAAGATGAATGAAATCACGCAATCTCTGTAACGAGTATTTCCATTAGCTGCTAGAGCTGTCCATCAAAACCGCGTAGCTCCGCCTCCTCCCCCTCCGGTAAGAAGTGAAACTCTGTGTGATGTTTCATCTCTACAGTTTATTCAGGTTATTCTATCACATGGTTATAAACATGATTTATATTTGTGATGTTTGTAGTTTTCTAAAAACACATTCGTATCTGATATGTATATGGACTAAGCGTTTACATGGACTGTTTTAATTAACACTTTTTTTATATAGCTACAGTCAATTACTTATAGATAATGTCTGCTAACTTTTTTTCTACGAGCGATTAATCTCGATTAAAATTTTTAATCGTGTGACAGCCCTAATATATATATATATATATATATATATATACAGTATATATAATGTGTGTTAAACTTCTATCTCAGAGGCACACAAACATTTGTCTGGCACAGTGAAGCTCACTACAGTACTTAAATCAGGTAAAAGAGCAGAAGTACGAGCCACATGGGACACGTTCAGACAGGACGGGTTCTAAAATGCAGAATAAGCATTTTACCTTCATGTATTAGAAGTCCGTTCTTGCGTTAAACATTGCAGCTGCAGTTTATCGGTGTTTGATTTGCTGACAGAATCTCATTGAAAATTCCCATTGTGTTTCTTTTCCCCTCACACCTCATGTAGGATGCAAATTTATTCTAAAAAGCCCTGGTGCTGCTGAAATATCCCTATTATTTTTTGTCTTAAGCAGTATTTTGATGTACAGAGATCTGAGATGTGGTGGATTATTAGTGCATTATATAAATGCTGTTAATTGCAGCCTTAAAAAGTTTCACGTCGACTTAAACAAATTAAAGCTGTCAGCGTGAGAGGAAGCGTAGGGAGCAGATGAGTGACTGATATCACGAGAATCCCCGGAGGACACATTTTCACACCTGTATAATCACGGCTTCATTAATAATGTATTTGGATGCGCCTGTTCCAGCACGACCTGCAGCAAGTCAAAAAGTTGTTTGCTTTAATGATCGTTAACATGTGCAGCTAGAAAAAAGTTACAGTTCTTTCAATTAACAAACTTGAAGTCGGAAACACACAAGATAAAGAAGGCATTTAAAGCTTCAGCTGTATGTGTATTTATATAATCCCTTTAGAATTAAAAATGGTGGAGCAGCTTGTTTGTTTACATTCCTTCAAATTATTATTATTTATTTATTTATTTATTTTTTTCAATTTTCTTTCTTTTTTTACTTTTTTTTTTTTTTCACATTTTCTCATTTTGTTTTTCTTTTTTTTCAATTTTGTTGTTTTGTTGTTGTTCAAGCTTATTTGTTTACATTCCTCCAAATTATTATTTATTTCTTTTTTTTCAATTTTCTTCCATTTTTTGTATTTTTTTCTTTTTTTCCATTTTTTTTTCATTTTGTTTTTCTTTTCTTTTTTCTTTTTTCAATTTTGTTTTTCTTTTTTAAATTTTTTTAAATATTTTTTTACAATTATTTCAATTTCTTTTTTTCAATTCTGTTTCCATGTTTTCCTTTTTTTTCAATTTGTAATTTTTTTTAAACTTTTTTTTAGATATTTTTTACAATTATTTCAATTTCTTTTTTTCACTTCTGTTTCCGTGTTTTCCATTTTTTAAATATTTTTAATTTGTAATTTTTTAAAAATATTGTTTACAATTTTTTTAATTTCCTTTTTTATTTTGTTTTCCTGTTTTCCATTTTTTCAATTTTTTATTTATTTTTTATTTTTATTTTTTTTTTATTATTTCAATCTCTTTTTTCAATTCTTTTCCCATGTTTTTCATTTTTTTTATGTTTTTTATTTTATTTATTTTTTTTATATTTTTTACAATTATTTCCATTTCTTTCTTTTTTTTCAATTCCGTTTTACATTTTTTTTATTTGTAATTTTTTTTTAAATTTATTTATTTATTTATTTTATGGCAAATGAATTGAAAGAATTAATGAATGTCGCTTTTGGTGTAAAGAAATCTCCTCTCTCAGCTTTTGTGAGCATCTCCTTAGTTTATACCATGGTTGCAACACACCTGTACATCTTTGGATGGTGTTTCTATATCACATCACAGTTAAGCAAATGAAGAGTAGTTACTAAGTTCTCAATAATTTAATCATGTTGAGACCCAACTTTAGGTCACACAGACTAGCAGTAGGTTTTAAGATCAGCAGTATTACATAGTGGTTAAATAACTATGACTGGCAGCATTAACAAAATATCCTGTTACTCTGAGACAAGGATCCTCAACCGGGCACAATTGGCAGTGCCTGCAGCAGACAAAATTGGCCACCTGTCTACTGTGTGGAAAAAGACCGGACTAATAAGTGGGTGGGGTCTTCAAGTGCTGTGCAAGGACCCTGGATGGCAGCCTGAGGAGCAAGTGGCTGTCTGTGTGTGATATCTGGCCTCATGTATGAATACACTGAAGTATGGGCGAATGAGAAAGGGTTGGGGTGCCAAATTGGGAGAAAAAGGGATAAATAAAAAATGCATAAATAATAATGGAAGAAAAAAACTCTGCTACTCCAAAATACTACAACATTCATTTTCTTTGTCCATTTGCTGTGTAATTTAACAAGTTTTAGATATAAATTCTTATTTTTTGGGGGTGGATTGATTAATTTATATAAAAAGCCAGATGTAAATATCTGGCTCCACTAATATCAACGTGAATTGCAGTTGATAACGTCCAGTTGTCTCCTGATCGCGTCAATGACAACTAAGGTGCACCAGGAATCATTATTATGATTAGACTGCAATAACACAGCCAATTTATCTTGTCCTCCCACTTCAAAAGTACTGAGGCGTAGTCCCAACCATCTGTAAACTCCCCTGCTGTGCATGAGGCAACTCCATTTAATGTCCCTCCCTTGGTTTTGATGATGCATATTAATCTGCTTTGTGGCAGTTCTTTTTTTTTTACTGAACTACTTGTCAGCTTTTATTTACAGATAGAAATTTATCAGCTGGGTTAATAATAATAATAATAATAATAACTGTCTGTTCATCAATCTTACATAGATCTAAGTTCCCATTTAGGTTTTAGTGCTGATTGTTACTAGAAATGCTGTGTGTTATCTGTTTAGGATAATAATTATGATTTATGCTATTTATGACACTATTTAGGTGTTTACTGGCTAGTACAAACATGAGTCACAAAATTACTCTACGTCAACACTTCTTCACTTTATATATATACACACAGACTGATCAGTCATAACATTAAAACCACCTCCTTGTTTCTACACTCACTGTCCATTTTATCAGCTCCACTTACCATATAGAAGCACTTTGTAGTTCTACAATTACTGACTGTAGTCCATCTGTTTCTATACATGCTTTGTTAGCCCCCTTTCATGCTGTTCTTTAATGGTCAGGACTTTCCCATGACCACTACAGAGTAGGTATTATTTAGGTGGTGGATCATTCTCACCACTGCGATTACACTGACATAGTGGTGGTTTTTTAGTGTATGTTGTGCTGGTATGAGTGGATCAGACACAGCAGCGCTGCTGGAGTTTTTAAACACCAAAAATATCCAGCCAACGGCGCCCCTTGGGCAGCGTCCTGTGACCACTGATGAAGGTCTAGGAGATGACCAACTCAAACAGCAGCAATAGATGAGCGATCGTCTCTGACTTTACATCTACAAGGTGGACCAACTAGGTAAGAGTGTCTAATAGAGTGGACAGTGAGTGGACATGGTATTTAAAAACCACTCATACCAGCACAACACACACTAACACACCACCACCATGTCAGTGTCACTGCAGTGCTGAGACTAATCCCTGCTCTGTGGTGGTTCTGACCATTGAAGAACTGCATGAAAGCAGGCTAAAAAGTTTGTAGAGAATCTGGTGGACTACAGTCAGTAATTGTAGAACTTCAAAATGCTTCTATATGGTAAGTGGAACTGATAAAATGGACAGTGAGTGTAGAAACAAGGAGGTGGTTTTAATGTTATGGCTGATATATATATATATATATATATATACACATATCTACATGGCAGACCTGACGGACGACTGCACTGTGCCAATTGTAAAGTTTGGTGATTGGCATTGGTGAACTACAACAACAAACTCCAGTTAAAACATACAGATTTTAAACATTATACGAATAATAAGCATTTGCATCTCCTCTTAGCTGTGAGGGTGTGTAGCAAATAGATTATACGGAGGCACTAGATGTACGGCATTTGAAAGGGCAAAGGATGAGCTAAGCGCACCGATTGCCATGTTAACACCATCTGTGTGTAAGTGTGTGTGTGTGTGTGTGTGAGCTAGTGACAGAATGGGGCTGCAGACAGGCAACCTGATGGAGCAGTCAGTGCTCGGGCCCAATTACTCATTTTAGAGGTCAGAAAAGACTGGACTCCAGCGACTTCTGTTTTATAATTAATCCTTCAAACAGCCACCAAGGAGGCCTGTCTCCACACACACACACACACACACTAGTATAAAACTACTTTCTTCAGTGCTCCATGTACATGTCAGGTCCTTTATCTCCTGTGTATGATGTTGCGTTAGTTTCAGTCCCCGGCGTGTGGGACAGAGACGTTCATGCCAGTTTGAACCATGAGCTGCGAGAGCTTGTGTTCAGTCAGCATGAAGAGTTACCGTCTAATGAATCTGTAAGTACGGCTCTGCTGTGTAACCAGGGTTAATTTCTGTTAATTACAGAAGCACAATTATCAAGGCTAAATGCTTGGTTATCATATATATTCATGGTTTTGGTGGGTCATGGTGGGTCCATATTCCGAGGTATCACTGGGAGCAGTGCTGTAACCCTCTCTCCGACACAGCCAATCATGTATGTACACTGATCAGCCATAACATTACAACCACCTCCTTGTTTCTACACTCATTGTAGAAGCTCTTTGTCATTCTACAATTACTGACTGCTTTCACCCTGTTCTTCAATGGTCAGGACCCCCACAGGACCACCACAGAGCAGGTATTATTTGGGTGGTGGATCATTCTCAGCACTGCAGTGATACTGACATGGCGGTGGTGTGTTAGTGTGTGTTGTGCTGGTATGAATGGATGAGAAAGCAGCGCTGATGGAGTTTTTAAACACCTCACTGTCACTGCTGGCCTGAGAATAGTCCACCAACCAAAAACATCCAGCCAACATCACCCCATGGGCAGCAACCTGTGACCACTGATGAAGGTCTAGAAGATGACCAACTCAAACAGCAGCAATAGATGAGCGATCGTCTCTGACTTTACATCTACAAGGTGGACCAACTAGGTAGGAGTGTCTAATGGAGTGGACAGTGAGTGGACACGGTATTTAAAAACTCCATCAGCGCTGCTGTGTCTGATCCACTCATACCAGCACAACACACACTAACACACCACCACCATGTCAGTGTCACTGCAGTGCTGAGAATGATCCACCACCTAAATAATACCTGCTCTGTGGTGGTCCTGTGGGGGTCCTGACCATTGAAGAACAGGGTGACAACAGGCTAAAATAAGTATGTAGAGAAACAGATGGACTACAGTCAGTAATTGTAGAACTACAAAAGTGCTTCTATATTGTAAGTGGAGCTGATAAAATGTACGGTGAGTGTAGAAACTAGGCGGTGGTTTTAATGTTATGGCTGATCAGTGTATGTATCTATTTGAAATAACCAATAGCCTGCGTTGGATCATTTTAGAATTGACAAATATTTGAATCGCCCTGCTCAAAAGTGCAAAGGTCAGTAGACGGGCGCTACAGATGATTCCTTTTCAGCTGCTGGGGCTGATCCTGCTTAAAATAAATCCTGCTTGTGGTGAGGAAGCTCCCACCACCACTGACACAAGCTCTGTAAGCACTAGCAGTAAAACCCACTACAACCAACATTCAATATGGATTCAATAAATTTCCCTTAAGCAAGAAGGCAAATAAACGTTTGTTTACCTGTCAAACACAAAAACACTCCAAACTGCACCAAACCAGTGATTTATTATCACTGTGTTCTGTGACACTAATATTAATATTACTTAGCAATCCTGCAGCAAACATTACTATATAAGCTGGACGCTAGGCTTTAGCAAATGAAGATCTACAGAGGCCTGTACTTAAAGAAGAACGATCATCTATAATGCCAAGCAATGGAGGGCACAGAGCCTGAGCATCAGTTTGATCTAATTCTCACAGAAATCATCATTTGTTTCATTTTTTTATTTTGGATCATTAATAATCTGTCTCTGATGCAGTGACTTGTGTTTCTGGTTAGTGAAAATGCTCTATTTTAACTTGTTGTTCAGAAATACTATCATGCACTAACATTTAACAAAGTCCCTAATTCTGCAACGATAGAGATTTCTTTTGGGGAAAGAGACTAAGAGATGAATCATCTTTTATCTCCTTAAACATACTGTTTGTAAAGCACTCATTGGTACTTAGTAGCTACATTCACTTATATGTATGATAGACAAACAGAAGACATGAATTTTACCTTAAAAAAAGTAATATACAGTGGTACCTTGTAACTCAACGTCCCCTAAACTCAAAATTTTTAAAACTTAGCACCCTTTGTTGAGAAATTTGTACCCTTAAACTCAACGTTTCCTTTAAACCCAATGTGTTCAGTTTGTTTTTTAAAAATCTATTTATTTAATTTCAAATAAACAATGAACAGTCGCTTTGTTCAGCGCTCGGCTTGAGTGGTGCAGTAACACGTAATCAGTGCGAATATGAGACGACTGCATTTGTATGAGAGGCCGTGTAGGCCATAATTCTAAGTTGAATTCTCTCACACACACCATCATACTCTCTCACACACACTATCATACTCTCTCACACACACCATCATACTCTCTCACACACACTATCATACTCTCTCACACACACCATCATACTCTCACACACACCATCATACTCTCTCACACACTATCATACTCTCTCACACACACCATCATACTCTCTCACACACACCATCATACTCTCTCACACACACCATCATACTCTCTCACACACACCATCATACTCTCTCACACACACCATCATACTCTCTCACACACACTATCATTCTCTCTCACACACACCATCATACTCTCTCACACACACTATCATACTCTCTCACACACACCATCATACTCTCTCACACACACTATCATACTCTCTCACACACACCATCATACTCTCTCACACACACCATCATACTCTCTCACACACACCATCATACTTTCTCACACACACCATCATACTCTCTCACACACACCATCATACTCTCTCACACACACTATCATACTCTCACACACACCATCATACTCTCTCACACACACTATCATACTCTCTCACACACACCATCATACTCTCTCACACACACTATCATATTCTCTCACACACACCATCATACTCTCTCTCACACACACCATCATACTCTCTCACACACACCATCATACTCTCTCACACACCATCAAGGTGTTAAAAGGAGGCCAGGAAGGAGGACAGGAAGTCAGATTGGCTTACAGCTGTAAGAACAGAGCCTGCACATAAATTGGTCTACAAAAAACATTTAAATCTGGCAGCAGACCTTTTAACAATGACTACACTTTTGTTGAGCTTTGTTGAACTAGCCATGATATTTCTACTTTCTACCTTTTTTACAAGGTCACTTTGGTTTGTGGAAATAAATGGTAATGAGGAGGACATGTTTTACTATTTTTGTCCATCACAATGAGATGCATTTAGAACATTGAAAGGAAAACTGACAGCATGGGACATACCAGCATGATTCTGGAAATATTATTTTGTGAGCTTAATGGATAAACACTGACAACTTTTTACTTTCTTTTAATTAGCCCGCAGTTAGAAGGAGGTGACAGTCAATGAAGTTTGGGTGCACTGGAGGCACATTATGCATGTTTTTGTTCCCTAAAAAATTTATAGGAAAACTCAAGATCAGTAGAAATTAGACATAGGGATATATTTTCTCCAAGATTACCTCCAACAATCAGAACTGGTCATCCTACATAAACAAATTACCTTCGGTTTGTCTCTTGAAATTCGTTGCTAAAGAATAGCTGTATGCTTTGGAATCATCAGGAGGAAATTATACAGGCACAAATAGCAACTTCAAATTGGTTAACTGACGTGTGTGTGTGTGTGAGAGAGAGAGCATACAGCAATGTCTGCGACTTTGGCTGACATTGTTAATAAGATTCTTCAAATCACCCCAAATGCAGATGAAAGGTACGTGCTAGGAGGACAACAGTCTTGCAACATCAGAAAACAGCACTGGCATGCGCTGCAGGTGCTGGACCCAAATGGACATGCCTTCCATCACGGGTGTGCAACTGGCCAAAGAATTTACAATGTTCAAATTCCAAATTAGTTATGGTTATTAGAGTTATTTGTGATAGTAATTAAAACGTCATAATGTATTTCTGATAAATGAAACAATGCAGTAATGTTAAAAAAAACAAAAAAAAACAAAAAAAAACGAGGACACCCCATATAATATTTAGATATTTATTATCAAGTTATGGACAGGTCAGGAAATCACTATTATACTGGTTAACAAAGATCTTGTCCCAAGCAAACAAATGTTTCTTATTTATTGTTGCATGCAGAAACCAAATATTTCAGAACAGTCTCAACAGCAAATAATCTGTCACTCAGGTGGATTAAGGTATCCTTAGTCCTTGTAGTCATACAATGACTGGTGTGGTACTTCTGTGGTCACTAGATGCTGTTGTCGTGTCAACCTCCACACCACTGTCCTCTAAATCTGTGGTGACAAACTAAAAACAAACAAAACAAACACACACAATGCATTTAGAAAATGTTGGGGGTTAGCCTATTGCCAAACCATGAAATCTAAATGCTACAAATGACTTATTATTATTAATAATATGCAATATAAACATACTGCTTACATTATTTTTAAATAACTTACCGTAAATGTGTCATTGTCTAATGTACACTGCCTTTGATGTAAATGTATTGTCAATCATGAAGCCATTTAGTTTCTGGCCCTCGTGCAACTTTGGTGAAACCAGTTTGTTTCCTCATGCCATCAAAAGTTCAATACTGAAATCACAAAAATTGAATTTAGTTTCAAAACCAGTCTATAGCAATTCACCCAATACAATCAAATATTTAGAGAACAGTTACTCAAGAGAGCTTGGTCTCAATCTATAATGAATTACATTTTCTGTAATAAAAGAAAGATAACAAACTTTAATAGTACAAGTGACTAAGTTAGAATGAGCACTGAGACAGATTTTGAAATGTTAGACTGTAAGTCTGTAGCTTTCCATGTGCAGCAGCTTGTTTATGATTGTGTATACAAAATGAATCTATATTTTATTTTACTTATTAAGACCTACATAGGGAAGAGTCCAAAAGTTCCATGTAATTCGACTCGAATGTAGTGACACATTAATGTGGAGCAACTATAGCCATTAAAACGATAAAGTAATTTTATTTATTGTTCTTTAAGAAAGCTTCCAAAACAAAGTTTCTTATAAATGTGCTTTATGAGAACTCACTTACTTAGTTTGGCATTACTAGAACGTTTAAAACGTGTAATTTGCAGACGGTCCCTTACAAAGACGAATATTTATAAAATATCCCAATCTAAACCCGACTCTATCAGAAGCTAAATGAGTTTAATCATGTTTAGTGAACTCACCTGTCCCTGACTCTGGAGCCTCTGTTCTCTGTGGTTGAGGCTGATATGGAGGTCAGCACCTGGCTGATGGTTCGGATATAAAGCTTCACCGCATCTCTTCCTCCGCGGCTGCGTTTAGACTCCTGTCGGGCTGTCGGGTTTAAATCCACATTTCTGACATGGATGTGGCAGCGGTGGAAAAGTTTAAAATGTTAACAGGCCGATGCTCCATTGATTCTCTCTCGGTCCACTATCCTCTCCTATCAGTAATAATGAGGAAGGCGGGACATGTCTGTGAAATCCCGCGTCTTCCACCAATCAGGTACTGAGAATTTAATATTACTTCCGTTTCAATCAAACTCGTTTCCGTATCAATCAAACTCTCTCACACACACTATCATACTCACACACACACACCATCAAACTCTCTCACACATACAACTATTCTTATTCACATGCACTATCATTCTGTCTTACATTCACTATCATTCTGTTCCATAAACATGATTATTTGCATTCACATACACTATTTATTACGCTTACATATAATAATATTCTCTTACACATACAGTAGATCTTTGTTTTACATAGCTATAGTTATATGTGCACGAGAGAATAGTGCTGTGTGTATGAGAGTATAATAGTAAATAAAAGAAAGTGTGATTATAGTTGTAAGTGGGTATTGTAGTATATGTGAAAGAGTATAGTAAACCATGTATGAGAGTATGATGGTGTGTGTGTGAGAGTATGATGGTGTGTGTGAGAGAGTATGATGGTGTGTGTGTGAGAGTATGATGGTGTGTGTGAGAGAGTATGATGGTGTGTGTGTGAGAGTATGATGGTGTGTGTGTGAGAGTATGATGGTGTGTGTGAGAGAGTATGATGGTGTGTGTGTGAGAGTATGATGGTGTGTGTGTGAGAGTATGATGGTGTGTGTGTGAGAGTATGATGGTGTGTGTGAGAGAATTCAACTTAGAATTATGGCCTACACGGCCTCTCATACATTTGTGTGGAATAACTGTTAGATTTATTGTTTCACTTTTAAACTTGTGTTACAGCTTGTGGTTTTGAGGAATTGTGTTTTTATATTATATAATATAATAATATATATAATAATATATATTATATATATATATATATATATTATATATATATATATATATATATATATATATAATATATAGTATATATATATAAGAAAATAAAATGAATAAATATATATATATATATAAATATATATATATAGTTACATCAGTACCACATTCATGCTTTGTAAGTTCAAATAAAAACATACTTACTTAACCTGGCATAGTAAATGACATGTACAGTTTTTTATTTATGTATTATTTTAATTAACATCTGTTTTCAATTCTGGTTAAATTTATTTATTTTTCAAACTCCGGAAACTATCTAAATGCGACAAAAAACCTTGTGCTTAAGAGAAAAAAAAATTGGCAACCTTGGAGGTGTGAACTACTGCATACAGATAATTAAATTTTCATACACAGTCTTTACACCTTTATTATACTTACACATCTTTACACATCTTTTTTTTTTTTTTGGAATCTGCTTTAAGAATTATTATTATTATTATTATTATTATTATTATTACAATGTTATCAGTCATAGTTACATTTATTATTGATTTTTTTTTTTTTTAAACTAAAAGTGCTGAATACATAAAGACATTTCTGAAAAAGGGAAACTGCCTAATGTGACATAAAATGTTAATGCAGGTAAAAAAACTAAAACAAACTGGCAACTTTGGAGGTGTGAACTGCATGCAGATAATTAAATTTTTATACACAGTCTGTTCACCTTTAGTATTTCTTTCATGTTTAGTCCCGTCTTTTTTTGGAAACTCTGCTTTAAGAAATATTATTATTATTATTATTATTATTATTATTTAATTACAATGTTATCATCTTAGTTAAATTGATTATTGACTTTTTTTATTTAAACTAAAAGTGCTGAATACATGAATACATTTCTGAAAAAGGGAAACTACCTAATTGTGACATAAAATGTCAATGCAGGTAAAAAAAAAAAACTGGCAACCTTGGAGGTGTGAACTGTGTGCAGATAATTAAATTTTCATACACGATCTTTGCTTTGAGGAATATTAATATTAATATTATTATTTAATTACAATCTGTTATCAGTCTTAGTTGAATTGATTATTGATTTTTTGGATTTAAACTGAAAGTGCTGAATACATGAATACATTTCTGAAAAAGGAAACTACCTAATTATGACATAAAATGTCATGCTTAAGGTAAAAACTGGCAACCTTGTAGGTGTGAAATGCATGCAGAATAGACATTATTCCTCACACGTCTATTCACTTTTTTTTTAAACTCTGCTTTAAGAAATGCTATTTTTATTATTATTATTATTTGTCTTAGATCATTTTTATAAATCATTTTAACAGTACTTATTTCCACATTGTGCCATTTCCCCCCTCTACACAACAAATCACTATGTAAACATATATGGTGCTAAATGACCATTGTTGTTATTTTTTCTTTTTAATTACAATCTGTTATCAGTCTTAGTTGAAGTTATAATAGATTTTTTGGATTTAAACTGAAAGTGCTGAATACATAAAGAAATTTCTGAAAAAGGAAACTACCTAATTGCGACACAGAACCTTGTGCTTAAGGTAAAAAAACTGGCAACCTTGTAGGTGTGAACTGCATGCGGATAATTACATTTTCACATTATTATTCCTCACACATCTATACACATTTTTTTTAATTCTGCTTTAAGAAATGTTATTATTATTATTATTATTATTATTATTAAAGCATTTTTGTAAGTAATTTTTATCAGTATTTATTTCCATATTGTGCCATCTTTCCCCTCTACACAACAACTCACAATGTAAACATACAGTATATGCTGCTAAATTATTATTCTTTTTTTTTATTTTTTTTTTTTTTTATTACAATTTATAATCAGTCTATAGATTCAAACCTAAAATGCTAACTACATAAAGATATTTCTAAAAAAGGAAACTACCTAATTGCAACACAGAACCTTGTGCTTAAGGTAAAAAACAAACAAACTTGGAGGTGTAAAATGCATGCAGATAATTAAATTTTCATACGCAGTCTTTACACCTTTATTATTCCTCACACATCTATACATGTTATTTTTTGAGGCTTTAAGAAATGTTGTTGTCATGTCATGCAAAAAATGTCATGCTTCAGGTAAAAAACTGGCAACCTTGGAGGTGTGAACTGCATGCAGATAATTACATTTTCATACACAGTCTTTTCACCTTTAGTATTTCTCACATGTCTAGTCACATCTTTTTTTTGGAAACTCGGCTTTAAGAAATATTATTGTTATTTGTATTATTATTATTATTATTGTTATTTTTATTATTATTTTATTGTTATTATTGTTATTATTATTATTATTATTTGTCTTAAAGCATTTTTTACACAAACAAATCACATAATGTCAACATATATGGTGCTGAATTATTATTATTATAATAATAATTCTGATATTTCTAAAAAACACAAATTGTGCTTAAGGGAAAAAACTGGCAACCTTGGAGGTGTGAACTGCATACAGATAATAAAATTTTCAAACACAGTCCTTTCACTGTATTATTCCTCACACGTCTTTATTTTTGGAAACTGCTTTAAGAAATATTATTATTATTATTATTATAATTATTTATTATTGTTATTATTATTATTGTTATTATTATTAATTATTAATTATTTTATTATTATTATTATTAGTAGTAGTAGTAGTAGTAAAATTGTTTGTGCTTAAGTGAGTAAAAAACTGGCAAACTTGGAGGAGTAAAATGCATGCAGATAATTAAATTTTTATAAACAGTCTTTACACCATTATTATTTCTCACACATCTGTAGGGGTGGTTTTGTGTGCAGTAAGCTCTTTCTATTTCAGGAATAAATGGATGTGGGCTTGGTACTTTTTCTGTGCTTTTTCTGTTGTAATAGCATACAGTATTAGGATTACTTGTATTAGTACATATTGTGTGTTTAACCATCTTGTAGCATTTTGTCTAAGATACATTTAATATCGTGTGGCACATGACCTGACCTCCTTCTTATACCTAACAGGTTTGTCTGATCAGATCAGTTAAGCAGCACATTAATCCCATTGTCCCCATATAATTTATAAGAGCATGTTACATTCATGACCTCAGTAATCACCAGACTTAAAAATCACTGGACCTTCAAAGATAATAATAATAATAATAAATACACATAAAAATAAAGTTAGAATGTATTTCTAAAGCTCATCTAGAGAGAAACAGTGTCCATAGTCATTAGTTTCTTGGTACTTATTTTACCCCTCCCATGTAGATGGGCATTAGGAATACTGTATGAGGACTAATCAAGAAATTCATAATCATGAAGCTTGTTATCACCCACTGAATTACCGTGATCAGTGACCTGTTAAGAGCAATTTCCTTTTGCTTAAGTGCTCCGGTTTAAATTGCCAACATCCACCCCTGCACAAGTCCTAACAGTTATTATTTAAACACACAGTAAACCTTTATATTTATGACGTAAATATTCAAAATCTGTAAATATTTAATACTTCTTATTCAGCTCATTCTAAATCCATACCCAGGGACTAATAAAGGTGGAAACATAAAAGAGTAGAGCTTTATTTCTTATCATTACATCTCTTACCAAGAGCATACCTGTATAAGTGATACAATTGGACGTGTGGTTGGTTGTTTTTAAGCTTACAGCGTCCCCTGTTGTCCACTAAAGGAACTCTGAAGAACACAGTAACTCATGCTGCTCAGTTTAAGCAGAAAGGATCTCAAAACTTCTCACGTCTAAAACTCTTTAAATTAGTGAGCAGTGGAATGTGGAAATTCATCAACCAAGTGAGAATTTTAAATACTGAAGAGTTAGTCAGCTTTTTTTGTGGACTGTTTCTAACATGTCTTCTTTTATTTAACCACTACTTTAATTCAGCTTCATTTTTTTTCTAAAATTGATTCTAAAATTGGTTAATAATATAATAATAATTACTATTAATTATACATTTAATTATTTTGCCATATTTCCTTTTTACCCAACCAATCACATTATGTAAACAAATAAGGTACGTTATTCTTTAATTAACTAGGGTTAAAGAAAAGCCATCCTGCATGGCATCCCTCAACAGGATTTTGCTTCACTTATTTTATTTATTTATTTATTTTATTTGATTCATTTATTTTTTAACCACTACTTTTGTTCAGCTTATTTTTTCTAACATTGATTTATAAAATTATTATTATTATTATTATTATTATTATTATTATGAATTTCATTATATATTTTGCCATCTTTCCTCTCTACACAACAAATCACATAATGTAAACATATATGGTACTGAATAATTCTTTAATCGATTAGGGTTTAATAAAAGTCATCTTGCACTTTTTTGCTTCAGTTGTTTTACTCTTTTTATTTATTCATATGTTTGATTCATTTATGTATTTATTTTTTTGTGGACAGTCTACCATGTCTTCTTTTTTAATTACTACTTTTGTTCAGCTTAATCTTTCTAAAGTTGATGTATAAAAATTATTATTATTATTTATAGTGCCATCTTTCCGCTCTACACAGCAAATCACATAATGTAAACATATATGGTACCAAACAATTATTTAATTAATTAGGGTTTAGAAAAGTCATCTTGCATAGCATCACTCAACAGGACTTTTTTTGCTTCACTAATTTTACTTATTTTATTTATTTATAAATTTATTTATTTAATTTATATATTTTTCTGTGGACAGTCTAAAGTATCTTCTTTTTTTTAACTACTACTTTTGTTTAGCTTAATTAAATTGATTGATAAAATTATTATTATTAATTTAATTATATATTTTGCCATCTTTCCCCTCTACACAACAGATCACATAATTTAAACATATATGATAGTAAATAATTATTTAATTAATTAGGATTTGATAAAAGCCATCTTGCATGACATCACTCAACAGGTCTTTTTTTCTTTATTTATTTATTTATATCTTCTTTTTTAACCACTACTTTTGTTCAGCTTATTTCTTTCTAAAATTGATTTATAAAAATTATTATTATTATTATTATTAATTAATTAGGGTTCAATAAAAGCTGTCTTCCATGGCATCACTTAACAGGTCTTTTTTTGATTTGCTTATTTTATATACTTATTTTATTTATTTATTTAATAATAATTATTATTATTTATAAATTTAATTTCCATATTTTATGTATTCATTTATATATTTATTTATTTTGTGGGACATCAGGACTTTTTTGCTTTATTTATTTTACTTTATGTATTTATTTATTTATTTATTTTTTGTGGACAGTTTCTACCATGTCTTTTTTTTTAACCACTTTCTTTTAGCTGAATTAAAAATAAAAATATTATTAAAATTATTATTTATTATTATTTTTTTATTAATATTATTTAATTATTTATTGTGCCACCTTTCCTCTCTATACAACAAATCACATAATGTAAACATATATGTTACTGAATAATTCTTAATTAGGGTTTAAAAAAGCCATGTCAATAATAAAAAGAAATATGTGGTTCCTTTTTCTGTCCGTTTTCTTTCTTTTTTCATCTTTCATTCACTTTTTCTCCATTTCCGTGTCTAATTAAAGCACAGTCTGGGCTAATATTACTGAAATTCTCTTAAATTACATTTGACATCTAATTTTCCTAATGCTATTTTTTACCCATTTTTCTCTTCCTCTTAAGTTTCAGCATTCGCTTGCAGGCTGTGCTAAAAAGACCAGACAGTTTGATTCCCCATTCTCTATATGTCTGGGTTATTAATTAAAAGTCATCTTATTCTGTTATGAACCTGCAAATCCCCTGACAGTAACAGGAAGGGCCTGGAGGTGCTCGACTTGCCCGCACGGATCCTTCTATAACCTCTGCTTCTTATCACGTGATATGCAGAGTCACACTGACGCCTGGATGTAGATGCCAGCTTGTCCCAAGACCATGAAGGCAGTGAATAACAAAAGAATCTAATTTCCTCCCCAATGAACCTGGTTTAATTAAAAAAGCTTGTCAGAGGTGGGTGATTTCAGGCAGGAGGCTGGAGGAGATGGAACCCGCTCTCTTTTTTTACTTTCTTTCCTCTCTGTGGTGTCCGGAGGAATTGATGGGGGGTTTAGTCGGCTGCGCTTATTTACAGAGCACAGCGCCTGGGGGACTGAAGCGTGGAGTTTTTCCTCCTTTATTTGTCTCTTGTTCCCAAAGGCGAGAAGCACTTCACCCTGATGGAGGACAGTTAAGGGAAATGGTTGTGGTGTGAGCTTTTCACTAGGCAGAACCATAAACCCATGTCAGTTTTTCTCTTGCTATAGAGTTTAGCATGTTCTTCACATGTCTCACACCATCTCACTGTTTTAGGTAACTCTCCATCGGATGAGTCGGAGGAGAGGGATAAGGAAGCACGTGCTCTCACCTACCCAGCCTATATCGCCAGCCTGCTGGACTCGGGTTCTAAGCGCCTGGCAGCGGGAGTGCGCATGGACTGCAGCAGCCAGGGACAGTGCCCACCCTCATGCCATCTATGCCATATGAGTCCTGGGACACCACGGCCCGCAGAGCCTGTACTGCTCCAGATCACCAAGACAGCACCGATCTACGAGCTGGTCAACAACAACGAAACCTACCAGGTGTGTGTTTGTATAGGTCTGAAAACCTATGTCATCCTACATGCTGTCTAAATTCTTTGATACCTTAAAATGCTGCCAAAACTGACTGAATAATGAGGAAGCATCCGATGAAGGGGTGAAGGCAATCCCAGCATTCAGTGTGGCACAACTTTTCTTACACAAGTTCTTTATAAATGTATATAGGTGTACAAGTGTCATTTATTGGCAAATTCGGGCTCGTCAGCATTTTCAGTAACAAGTAATCTAACGCGTTACTATTTCCAATCCAGTAATCAGATTAACGTTACTTATCCAAGTTACTGTGCGTTACTATTTTTGCAACTCGGGGAGTGACGTGTGCAAGTGCAACTCTGGCCTATGCGACAATTAAGTCACGAGCTGCGTCCGGAATCGCATACTTACAGAGTATGCACTAGATTGGAGGAAGTATGCACTACTCGGCCGGTAAAGAAGTACATACTTTCAGTACAGAAGTATGCAGTATGCACACAACACCGCTACGTACTACACGTGGGGACGTGATGACGTAATATCACCATAGTTACAGACTCATTACAAACCCCACTCGCCAAAATTTTGGATATTTATCGTCTTTTAGTTATTTATTTGTCTCAAAAATTTTTATTTTATTTATCTTACTCACACTTGTGAACAGAGGACTTAGTTTTCCGCGTCTTTCTTGTTTCTTATTCCGCTTCAATCGCCTACGCAGCTCCAGTTGCATTACGGCAGCTGCTGAATGTAACTAATAAAGTAACTTGTAATCTAACTTAGTTACTTTTAAAATCAAGTAATCAATAAAGTAACTAAGTTACTTTTAAAATCAAGTAATCAATAAAGTAACTAAGTTACTTTTTAAAGGTAACTATGCCATCACTGCTCGTCAGTGACATTTTAACCGTTTTCAGTACACGTAGGGAGATGTTTGCTGGCATGGTTTGAATGGCCTGAGGCTAACTGTGTTAGCTTAGTAAGCGAAAACCGCAGTGACGTAATCATCGTAATCGTTGTCTAAGTAGTGCATATAAATAATCTACCTTATAAGTTCAATGTCTTATTAGAATCCTCTTTATTTAGGCAGCTGCCCAGGTAGGCAGCAAGGCAGCTCATTAATAATCACCTACTTGTGGGGTCTATCAGTATATATATATATATACATATTAGGGCTGTCACACAATTACATTTTTAACCGAGATTAATCGCGATTAATCGACTGCAAAAATAACTAAGCAAAATTTGAACAGTTATGCACATTTTTTTTGCAAGAACATTATGTGGCAAAAGCGAGGAACTGAAAACAGGCGCTCAGGGTTTTACAATGAACCATTTCTAGGTGCGACACGTATAACGTCATGTAGACCCACATCGTTCACTATGTTAAAGCGTATACAGTCCATTGCCATCCATTTAACACCAGTGTTTGTAATGTTCCCACGACGTGTTTAGTTCATGCGCTTTCCATCCAAATTCCTCTAAAATAAAGTTGAAATAAAGACTGAGTCTGAGCTCATTTAGCCTGTAACGAGTTTTCATGCGCTCAGACAACTGACGAGACAAATGCGTGCTCTGATCCAAGATGATATTGAAGCATCAATTAATAACTGTAATTTGTCTGGAGATTATCTTTTTTGAAAACAAAAATTATTATTTAAAAACACGCTATATTTCGCAATATGTAGCAGGAGCAGCTCCAGTACTTTGTAACTCACGACCGCAAATGGGTAAAAGACCTGTGTTATCGCTATACAGTATAAACACAATGTTGCTGTGTTAAAGCAGCACAAATTACCACAGTGACGTGTGTTTAAAATGGTACAAACATAGCCCAAAAATCGTTTGATTAAAAATGTTATTCTCTATTAATTTTTTTAATTAACGCAATTGACGACAGCCATAATTAATATATATATACAGTGTATCACAAAAGTGAGTACACCTTTCACATTTCTGCAAATATTTCATTATATCTTTTCATGGGACAACACTATAGACATGAAACTTGGATATAACTTAGAGTAGTCAGTGTACAACTTGTATAGCAGTGTAGATTTACTGTCTTCTGAAAATAACTCAACACACAGCCATTAATGTCTAAATAGCTGGCAACATAAGTGAGTACACCCCACAGTGAACATGTCCAAATTGTGCCCAAATGTGTCGTTGTCCCTCCCTGGTGTCATGTGTCAAGGTCCCAGGTGTAAATGGGGAGCAGGGCTGTTAAATTTGGTGTTTTGGGTACAATTCTCTCATACTGGCCACTGGATATTCAACATGGCACCTCATGGCAAAGAACTCTCTGAGGATGTGAGAAATAGAATTGTTGCTCTCCACAAAGATGGCCTGGGCTATAAGAAGATTGCTAACACCCTGAAACTGAGCTACAGCATGGTGGCCAAGGTCATACAGCGGTTTTCCAGGACAGGTTCCACTCGGAACAGGCTTCGCCAGGGTCGACCAAAGAAGTTGAGTCCACGTGTTCGGCGTCATATCCAGAGGTCGGCTTTAAAAAATAGACACATGAGTGCTGCCAGCATTGCTGCAGAGGTTGAAGACGTGGGAGGTCAGCCTGTCAGTGCTCAGACCATACGCCGCTCACTGCATCAACTCGGTCTGCATGGTCGTCATCCCAGAAGGAAGCTGACGCACAAGAAAGCCCGCAAACAGTTTGCTGAAGACAAGCAGTCCAAGAACATGGATTACTGGAATGCCCTGTGGTCTGACGAGACCAAGATAAACTTGTTTGGCTCAGATGGTGTCCAGCATGTGTGGCGGCGCCCTGGTGAGAAGTACCAAGACAACTGTATCTTGCCTACAGTCAAGCATGGTGGTGGTAGCATCATGGTCTTGGGCTGCATGAGTGTTGCTGGCACTGGGGAGCTGCGGTTCATTGAGGGAAACATGAATTCCAATATGTACTGTGACATTCTGAAACAGAGCATGATCCCCTCCCTTCGAAAACTGGGCCTCATGGCAGTTTTCCAACAGGATAACGACCCCAAACACAACCTCCAAGATGACAACTGCCTTGCTGAGGAAGCTGAAGGTAAAGGTGATGGACTAAACCCAATTGAGCACCTGTGGCGCATCCTCAAGTGGAAGGTGGAGGAGTTCAAGGTAACATCCACCAGCTCCGTGATGTCATCATGGAGGAGTGGAAGAGGATTCCAGTAGCAACCTGTGCAGCTCTGGTGAATTCCATGCCCAGGAGGGTTAAGGCAGTGCTGGATAATAATGGTGGTCACCCAAAATATTGACACTTTGGGCACAATTTGGACATGTTCACTGTGGGGTGTACTCACTTATGTTGCCAGCCATTTAGACATTAATGGCTGTGTGTTGAGTTATTTTCAGAAGACAGTAAATCTACACTGCTATACAAGTTGTACACTGACTACTCTAAGTTATATCCAAGTTTCATGTCTATAGTGTTGTCCCATGAAAAGATATAATAAATTATTTGCAGAAATGTGAGGGGTGTACTCACTTTTGTGATACACTGTATATATACCTGAATATAAGCTACTAATAATAATTATTATCCTTTATAATTCCATATTGTACTTCTAGCCATCACCATGAATGTAATGCTACTTTAATACCAGAGTAAGATACAAACAATTCTGGCATGTGACTTTCACACCTCTCTTTCACATTGTCGTTGGCAATGACAGGCTCTGCAGGAGGCCATGATGAGCATGTTGTGGTGCTCGGGAAAAGGTGACGTCATCGATGACTGGTGCCGCTGTGATTCAAATGCCTTCGGTACCGACGGACTGCCGACTTGTGCGCCGCTTCCCCAGGCCATGTAAGATACAGAAAAGCAGCTAGTGTAATGGAACACAAGAGTCTGTTGTTTATTAAGCTCTGATCAGTGATATAGCTGCACCTTAAATCATGTTAAGATTGCTCATGACAATATTAATGATATATTATATTAAACAAATGATCTTATATGCTCTATGTTCAGGCTCAGACTCTCTCAGGCGTATGAACCCAGCAACTCACTGGTCATTGTGGAATGGAATCATACAGAGCCACCAATTGGAGTGCGCATTGTTGATTATCTTATCAGCCAGGAGAAAATAACAGAGAGAACCGACCACACCAAAGTCGAGACAGGTAAAGCATGTAATCACTTATATGATTTTTATTACTACTAACTACACTCCACAATCCACTTACCATATAGGAGCACTTTGTAGTTCTACAATTACTGACTGTAGTCCATCTGTTTCTCTGTATGCTTTGTTAGCCCCCTTCCATGCTGTTCTTCAATGGTCAGGACCCCCACAGGACCACTACAGAGCAGATATTATTTAGGTGGTGGATCATTCTCAGCACTGCAGTGACACTGACATGGTGGTGGTGTGTTAGTGTGTGTTGTGCTGGTATGAGTGGATCAGACACAGCAGTGCTGCTGGAGCTTTTAAATACCATGTCCAGTCACTGTCCATCTCTATTAGACACTCCTACCTAGTTGGTCCACCTTGTAGATGTAAAGTCAGAGCTCATCTATTCCTGCTGTTCGAGTTGGTCATCTTCTAGACCTTCATCAGTGGTCACAGGACGCTGCCCATGGGGCGCTGTTGGCTGGATATTTTTGGTTGGTGGACTATTCTCAATCCAGCAGGGACATTGAGGTGTTTAAAAACTCCATCAGCACTGCTGTGTCTGATCCACTCATACCAGCACAACACACACTAAAACACCACCACCATGTCAGTGTCACTGCAGTGCTGAGAATGATCCACCACCCAAATAATACCTGCTCTGTGGTGGTCCTGTGGGGGTCCTGACCATTGAAGAACAGCATGAAAGGGGGCTAACAAAGCATGCAGAGAAACAGATGGACTACAATCAGTAATTTTAGAACTACGAAGTGCTTCTATATAGTAAGTAGAGCTTAGGTGGTTGTAATGTTATGGCTGATTGGTGTACAGTGTATCACAAAAGTGAGTACACCCCTCACATTTCTGCAGATATTTAAGTATATCTTTTCAATGGACAACACTGACAAAATGACACTTTGACACAATGAAAAGTAGTCTGTGTGCAGCTTATATAACAGTGTAAATTTATTCTTCCCTCAAAATAACTCAATATACAGCCATTAATGTCTAAACCACCAGCAACAAAAGTGAGTACACCCCTTAGTGAAAGTTCCTGAAGTGTCAATATTTTGTGTGGCCACCATTATTTCCCAGAACTGCCTTAACTCTCCTGGGCATGGAGTTTACCAGAGCTTTACAGGTTGCCACTGGAATGCTTTTCCACTCCTCCATGACGACATCACGGAGCTGGCGGATATTCGAGACTTTGCGCTCCTCCACCTTCCGCTTGAGGATGCCCCAAAGATGTTCTATTGGGTTTAGGTCTGGAGACATGCTTGGCCAGTCCATCACCTTTACCCTCAGCCTCTTCAATAAAGCAGTGGTCGTCTTAGAGGTGTGTTTGGGGTCATTATCATGCTGGAACACTGCCCTGCGACCCAGTTTCTGGAGGGAGGGGATCATGCTCTGCTTCAGTATTTCACAGTACATATTGGAGTTCATGTGTCCCTCAATGAAATGTAACTCCCCAACACCTGCTGCACTCATGCAGCCCCAGACCATGGCATTCCCACCACCATGCTTGACTGTAGGCATGACAGACTTATCTTTGTACTCCTCACCTGATTGCAGCCACACATGCTTGAGACCATCTGAACCAAACAAATTAATCTTGGTCTCATCAGACCATAGGACATGATTCCAGTAATCCATGTCCTTTGTTGACATGTTTTCAGCAAACTGTTTGCGGGCTTTCTTGTGTAGAGACTTCAGAAGAGGCTTCCTTCTGGGGTGACAGCCATGCAGACCAATTTGATGTAGTGTGCGGCGTATGGTCTGAGCACTGACAGGCTGACCCCCCACCTTTTCAATCTCTGCAGCAATGCTGACAGCACTCCTGCGCCTATCTTTCAAAGACAGCAGTTGAATGTGACGCTGAGCACGTGCACTCAGCTTCTTTGGACGACCAACGCGAGGTCTGTTCTGAGTGGACCCTGCTCTTTTAAAACGCTGGATGATCTTGGCCACTGTGCTGCAGCTCAGTTTCAGGGTGTTGGCAATCTTCTTGTAGCCTTGGCCATCTTCATGTAGCGCAACAATTCATCTTTTAAGATCCTCAGAGAGTTCTTTGCCATGAGGTGCCATGTTGGAACTTTCAGTGACCAGTATGAGAGAGTGTGAGAGCTGTACTACTAAATTGAACACACCTGCTCCCTATGCACACCTGAGACCTAGTAACACTAACGAGTCACATGACATTTTGGAGGGAAAATGACAAGCAGTGCTCAATTTGGACATTTAGGGGTGTAGTCTCTTAGGGGTGTACTCACTTTTGTTGCCGGTGGTTTAGACATTAATGGCTGTATATTGAGTTATTTTGAGGGAAGAATAAATTTACACTGTTATATAAGCTGCACACAGACTACTTTTCATTGTGTCAAAGTGTCATTTTGTCAGTGTTGTCTCATGAAAAGATATACTTAAATATCTGCAGAAATGTGAGGGGTGTACTCACTTTTGTGATACACTGTATGTACAGTGTATCACAAAAGTGAGTACACCCCTCACATTTCTGCAAATATTTTATTATATCTTTTCATGGGACAACACTATAGACATGAAACTTGGATATAACTTAGAGTAGTCAGTGTACAGCTTGTATAGCAGTGTAGATTTACTGTCTTCTGAAAATAACTCAACACACAGCCATTAATGTCTAAATAGCTGGCAACATAAGTGAGTACACCCCACAGTGAACATGTCCAAATTGTGCCCAAATGTGTCGTTGTCCCTCCCTGGTGTCATGTGTCAAGGTCTCAGGTGTAAATGGGGAGCAGGGCTGTTACATTTGGTGTTTTGGGTACAATTCTCTCATACTGGCCACTGGATATTCAACATGGCACCTCATGGCAAAGAACTCTCTGAGGATGTGAGAAATAGAATTGTTGCTCTCCACAAAGATGGCCTGGGCTATAAGAAGATTGCTAACACCCTGAAACTGAGCTACAGCAAGGTGGCCAAGGTCATACAGCGGTTTTCCAGGACAGGTTCCACTCGGAACAGGCTTCGCCAGGGTCGACCAAAGAAGTTGAGTCCACGTGTTCGGCATCATATCCAGAGGTTGGCTTTAAAAAATAGACACATGAGTGCTGCCAGCATTGCTGCAGAGGTTGAAGACGTGGGAGGTCAGCCTGTCAGTGCTCAGACCATACGCCGCACACTGCATCAACTCGGTCTGCATGGTCGTCATCCCAGAAGGAAGCTGACGCACAAGAAAGCCCGCAAACAGTTTGATGAAGACAAGCAGTCCAAGAACATGGATTACTGGAATGCCCTGTGGTCTGACGAGACCAAGATAAACTTGTTTGGCTCAGGAATCATGGACTTGGGCTGCATGAGTGTTGCTGGCACTGGGGAGCTGCAGTTCATTGAGGGAAACATGAATTCCAACATGTACTGTGACATTCTGAAACAGAGCATGATCCCCTCCCTTCGAAAACTGGCAGTTTTCCAACAGGATAACGACCCCAAACACAACCTCCAAGATGACAACTGCCTTGCTGAGGAAGCTGAAGGTAAAGGTGATGGACTAAACCCAATTGAGCACCTGTGGCGCATCCTCAAGTGGAAGGTGGAGGAGTTCAAGGTGTCTAACATCCACCAGCTCCGTGATGTCATCATGGAGGAGTGGAAGAGGATTCCAGTAGCAACCTGTGCAGCTCTGGTGAATTCCATGCCCAGGAGGGTTAAGGCAGTGCTGGATAATAATGGTGGTCACACAAAATATTGACACTTTGGGCACAATTTGGACATGTTCACTGTGGGGTGTACTCACTTATGTTGCCAGCCATTTAGACATTAATGGCTGTGTGTTGAGTTATTTTCAGAAGACAGTCAATCTAAACTGCTATACAAGTTGTACACTGACTACTCTAAGTTATATCCAAGTTTCATGTCTATAGTGTTGTCCCATGAAAAGATATAATAAAATATTTGCAGAAATGTGAGGGGTGTACTCACTTTTGTGATACACTGTATATATAAAATGAATTACTTACTATATTATATTATTAAGTATATTATTTTTAGTATTTATTATTTTAATATCTTAGGCTCTTGCTGAGGGCCTATAGGGACCTGACGGTTCCTCTCTGATGTATACACATGTAAATGCAAATGAACTTCTAAGCATTTAACTTTTACAATCCTCTTAAAATGTATATATTTTTTTTGTAACCACTGATTTTAGTGGTTATGACCACTAGATAGTGCTGTTACTATAAAGCCTGAAGGTCTAAATGGTGTTGTTTTAAGGTTACACCCTATTAGTAGAAAATCTAAACAATCTGAATTTGTCAAGCAGTTTAAACTACATCATTGCATTTATTTATCTAAGTTTTTACTCTTTTTAAATAGTATGCTTCGTAAACACATGACAAAATTACTGACCTCTCTAAAATGTGTGTATTTGCACGACCTTTACATTACACTTTGCTCACAAATGGACAAATTTGCCATTTTGATGGACCAGGTTTAGTTAAGAAGAATGTACATCATCCACAGGACAATTAGCGACAACCTTATCTATTACTGTGTCCTAGGGGTGGGCGATATAATATCGTTCTCGATAATACCGGTATAGTTGTAAACTTGATATGATTTTTGCCATATCGCGATATTGTTAGCAAACGTGCGTCACTCGCTCTCAAGCGCGTGACAGTGAAATAATGGCGAAGTGTGGAAGTTTTTCGGATACAGAAGGTCAGACTCCAAACAAACTACTGTAATTTGCAAAACGTGCGAAAATACTGTAACGACAAAAGGTGGCAAAACATCAAAATTATTTTACCACCTAAAGCAAAAGCACCCGCGTGAGTCCGAGAATGATGTGAGGCCAAAAACTGTGTCAGTGAACGAACACGCCAAACCTAACAATGAAACGACTCTTTTCGGACGAATTATTAATTGGAATCGAATCAGAAAACTGTGCTCTTATCTGTGTTAAAGATTCATTCGTGTTGCTGACTCTGTGGGCAAAACAACTCCGGTTCATGAGATTCAGATGTATAAACCAATCAGAGCTTCCGAATTAAAATTTTGGGCGGAATCTCTGTCCTCATTGGTTGCTGTATAATTGACAGATAAGTGAACGAATTACCAGTTTCAGCTTTCAACCGCGACAGCTTAGAGAATAAATTAGGTTAAATTATGGTTTTCATTAGTTAGGTGGATAAACACAGTTAAATATGGATTTATATATTCTGGAAATATTCTGGAAATATACAAGATGGCCTCCAAGGTAAGCTGCGGTTATGATTTTATACTGTTGTGTGGTTGATCTCGGTCGCGGTGCTGCTGTTTACACTGCGCTTTCATTTTGCAATTTTAGCAAAGCATGAAATATTAAACGTTTCCGGGATTTGTTGATGCTCATTTATTTAAAGTAAAACGGAGCAGAAATGTGATTGTGAGATTCTGCTGGTTTGTTTAATATAAATGTTGTCAATATGAATACAAATACAGCCTGTAATAATACAAAATATAAACACTGTAATTAGTCAGAATTGATCAGAACTACAATATTGTGTGTTTTTAAGACTTATAAACAATATAAGGTAAAATACGGGCGGTGGCCGGCCATTGTACTTTAAGTTTACATTATATCGTATCGTATATCACCACTTCTCAAAAGCATATCGAGATATGACTTTTTTAGCCATATCGTCCAGCCCTACTGTGTCCAAATGTAAAATGTAATGAAAGAGAGTTTTATTTCAACCAATAATCAGCATTTAGCTTCAGTTACTAATGGGTGTGGCTGAAACACCTGATCCCAGTGATGGGATGTTTACATGTGAAGGTTCTTCAAAAAGTTTTTGCACTATTTTAAACTCTATTTATTAAGAATTTCAAAAACAATTTACATCAGCAAAAAATGTGTTTGGTGGAGTGCGTAGCCACTGATGCACCGCTGCTTTCACATCATCACCACATAAAAATCTTCTTCCCCTTAAAGCTTCTTTAATCGTCCAAAAAGGTGGAAATCAGATGGCACTAAATCCGGACTATAAGCTCTCTCTCTCTCTCTCTCTCTCTCTCTCTCAGTCTCTCAGACACGACCAATTACTACTCCTCCCACCCTCATTGTTTCTAACCAAAATATAAAAGTGCAGAAACGTGTTGAAGATCCCTCGTATATTTGGTGATTTAGTGTATATTTTACCTGCTGTGTGAAGACCTGAGGTTTACAGTAGGCTTAGCTGCACAGAAGCAACCACTCATCAGTTGTAAGTATTGATTTGTAGTAAATCACAGTGGTATATTTTTACCCTGATTTTTTATAACATTAGCAGGCCTACATCATAATATTTTGGAAGTGGGAATGCCTTTGGCCCCCCTCTCATCTGGATGCCTCCCCTGTCTTCGGTCCATCTGTCTTGTTGACTTTAAAGGAACGTTTGTTGCTTCCCACTCCCTAGTTCTATGGTTGCCCATCCAAGTTGGATCTCAGACATAAGAGCTGTTAAAAAGAAAAGAACACCATGTTCTATTAAGCCCAAATGTGGTGTTGTGAAATATGATAAATGAAGGGTTACAATGGCATGAGCTCAATAGTGTTAGACGTTAGTGGTTTGTGTGTTGTATTTGTTCTTTAATTAAATACAGACTTATTTTTTTTGTTAATTCTTTATTGTGTTAAAAAGATAAGTCACTAACGTTTAAGCCACTTCTTTAAAACTAGCTATCACTCATCTATTGCTGCTGTTTGAGTTGGTCATCTTCTAGACCTTCATCAGTGGTCACAGGACGCTGCCCACGGGGCGCTGTTGGCTGGATATTTTTGGTTGGAGGACTATTCTCAGTCCAGCAGTGACAGTGAGGTGTTTAAAAACTCCATCAGCACTGCATCTAAATAATACCTGCTCTGTAGTGGTCCTGTGGGGGTCCTGACCATTAAAGAACAGCATGAAATTTGCCCACTCCAAATTTTGAGCATAAGCTTCCTTAAAGGTAAGCAAGCTTGAGCTCGACCCTTAGTTTGGAGATCTAACTGAAACTAGAAACTAGGCTTTAAATGGTCACAAGACTTTCACTAATGTTATGGTCTGTAGATGGTAAAATCTATACATTATTCACAGTTATGTGTGGAAAACATGTTGGAATTTGCTTTTGCAGTTTTTAACCAAGTGGTGAGCCATCTTTGCTCGTACTGTTTGTTTTACCACGGTTTTATTCTTGTCACGGACACAGTGGGTCTGATTTTTTGGGTGACTCACATTCTTAACCATTTTTGCTGTATTATTATTATTATTTTCTGTTTTTTACATGTCATTTGTTAATCTTTGCAAACTTCCCTAGGTATAATCTTTATTTTTTGCTCTTAAAATTCAAGCCACGGGCCAAAAAAAAGATGCAATTCTTTCTACAAACCCAAATCAGAAAAAAATTGAGACAGTATGGAAAATGCAAATAAAATAAAAATGCAGTGTAACTTACATTTACTTTGACTTTTGTTTGATTGCAGACAGTTAGAACTTAAGATATTTCATGTTATATCTGCCCAATTTAATTTCATTTGTTAATAAATATCCATTCCTGCATTTCAGGCCTGCAACACATTCCGAAAAACTTGGGACGGGGGCAATTTAGGGCTAGTAATGAGGTGAAAAAACTAAGTAACTAGGTGATTGTAATCATGGTTTGGTACAAAAGCAGCATCCAGGAAAAGCTGAGTCTTTGATGAGCAAAGATGATCAGAGGATCTCCAGTTTGTCAACAAATGTGTGAGAAAATTATGTAAATGTTTAAAAACAATGAACCTCAAAGAAAGATTGGAAGGGATTGGCATATTTCTCCCTCTACAGTGCATAATATCATTAAACCATTCAAGGAATCAGGAGGAATTTCGGTGCGTAAAGGCCAAGGGCGCAAGCTTAACCTGAACGCCTGTGATCTTCCATCCCTCAGATGGCACTGCATCAAGAACCACCACCCAACAATAGCTGATATAACCACATGGGTGAGGGATTACTTTGGCAAACCTTTGTCAAGCACTACAATACAGAGTTACATGTACAAATGCCACTTAAAACTTTACTGTGCAAAAAAGAAGCCTTATGTTAACCATGTACAGAAGCGGTGTCGACTTCTCTGGGCTCGAAGGCATCTAGGATGGACCATCACACAGTGGAAATGTGTATTGTGGTCAGATGAATCAGCATTCCAGGTCTTTTTTGGAAAAAATGGACGCCGTGTGCTCCGGACCAGAGATGAAAAGGACCATCCAGACTGTTATCAGTAACAAGTCCAAAAGCCAGGGTCTGTCATGGTATGGGGCGGTGTCAGTGCCCTTGGCAAAGGTCATTTACACTTCTGTGATGCAGCAATAATGCAGAAAAGTACATTGAGAACTTACAGTAGAGCAACATATGCTGCATTCAAGACGTCATCTTTTCCAGGGACGTCCATGCATTTTTCAACAAGACAATGCAAAACCACATGCTGCGGCATGGCTGCGGAAGAAGAGGGTCCAGGTACCGGACTGGCCTGCCTGCAGTCATGATCTGTCCCCAATAGAGAACGTGTGGAGAATTTTGAAAGGAAAAATGCGACAACGACCCCGTACTGTTGTACATCTTAAGACGTGTTTGCAGGAAGAATGAGACAAAATAAAAGCTGAAACACTAAATCGCTTGGTATCCTCGGTGCCAAAACGTCTTTTAAGTGTGGTGAAAAGGAATGGCAACATTACAAAGGTCTGAAATGCAGGAATGGCTGTTTATTAATAAATGAAATGAAGTTGAGCAGATAAAACATGAAATATCTCAGGTTCATCCTGTCTGCAATCAAATAAAAGTCAAAGTAAATGTAACAAACTCAGTGTTTTTTTTTTTATTATTTTAATTTTCCATGCTGTCCCAACTTTTTCTGATTTGGGGTTGTATTTAACAGGGTCTCTCGGCCACACCTTTGCTCATTGCATAATATTTGCGTTACCATGGAATCAGCTCGACGACCCTGGGATCAGACTAGACGGTGATGCAGATATATGTGCGTGTTTGGCAAATGCTCAGTCGTCTCTTCTGAGTCTCAAAGCAAAACAACGTGAAGGCATTCCTCCTGCTTAGACCTTGAAGAATGTTGAAAATTGAAGAAGATGGAAGCAATATTGCAGAAGTTTTTTCGACGGCCGCTATTTGCGCGCTAATCTGCACTTGATGGGATTCAGGCACCCGATGCACACGATGTGACATCATAGGATCTTAGTATCTTTGAGGGCCGTGTGGGAAATCTGCTTTTGATCTCATAGGCTACAAAAACAAGCAGCTTTCCCCTGCTAGCCCCCGTCAGGCTGTGATCACACAGGAACAGAGTCAACCCAAGGGGTGACTTGGGTGTGACATACAGGATACGAGCAGATTACCCATGCATCCTGGAAGCCTGACGTTTAACCTGTAAAGGGCCATGACGTAGCTCTTTCTCAAGGACCTTGCAGGGGGAAAGGGGGAAGACGCTGCTTCACTGCTGAGGAATGTCTAAGCCGAGCCACTTTTCCAGACCAATTATCTCATCTGTTTAGGTGTTGGGGCAGGTGCTGCGCGGAAGCTGGCGTGACTCACTTATATACACTCGTACATCCATGTGTGTTTGAGCCATTAAACACACTGGTCATATACCAGTAAAGGTAAAGCAAAGGTAAAACAAAAACTGGTTTGTAAATCGTCGTAAATCTACAACCCTAAATCATTATAATAATATGAGCAATAAGTCTGCTCAACTTCATTTCATTTATTAATAAACATCCATTCCTCCATTTCAGGCCTGCAACACATTCCAAAAAAAGTTGGGACAGTAAAGCATTTACCACTTTGTAATGTTGCCATTCCTTTTCACCACACTTAAAAGACGTTTTGGCACCGAGGAGACGGGGTCGTCGTTGTCGTATTTTTCATGCCTTTGTAATGTGTGCAGCATGTGGTTTTGCATTGTCTTGTTGAAAAATGCATGGACGTCTCTGGAAAAGATGACATCTTGAAGGCAGCACATGTTGCTCTAAGATCTCAATGTACTTTTCTGCATTAATGCTGCATCACAGAAGTGTAAATGACCTTTCCCAAGGGCACTGACACAGCCCCATACCATGACAGACCCTGACTTTTGGACTTGTTCCTGATAACAGTCTGGACGGTCCTTTTCCTCTTTGGTCCGGAGCACACGACATCCATTTTTTCCAAAAAAGCCATGGAATGGTGATTCATCTGACCACAATACACGTTTCCACTGTGTGATGGTCCATCCTAGATGCCTCCGCACCCAGAGAAGTCGATGCCGCTTCTGGACATGGTTAACATGAGGCTTCTTTTTTGCACAGTAAGGTTTTAAGTAGCATTTGTGCATGTAACTCTGTATTGTAGTGCTTGATAAAGGTTTACCAAAGTAATCCCTCACCCATGTGGTTATATTAGCTATTGTTGAGTGGCGCACTGAAATTCCTCCTGATTCCTTGAATGGTTTAATGATATTATGCACTGTAGAGGGAGAAATATGCAAATCCCTAAACATTTCAATCATTTTCTTACACATTTGTTGACAAAGGAGATCCTCTGATCATCTTTGCTTAAAGACTCAGCCTTTCCTGGATGCTGCTTTTGTACCAGACCATGATTACAATCACCTGTTTGGAATCACATCATTATTTAGTTTTTTTACCTCTTAACTAGCCCTAAATTGCCCCCATCCCAACTTTTTTTGGAGCTTTTTTTGTTGCAGACCTAAAATTAATAAATGGAATGAAGTTCACCAGATAAAACATGAAATATCTCAGGTTCATCCTGTCTGCAATCAAATAAAAGTCAAAGTAAATGTAAGGAACACTGCATTTTTATTTTATTTGATTTGGGATTGTAAAAGAAACACAATAAGTGTCCAAACTTTGGCCAGACTCGTGCCTTACATTGACAGAGAACTGCCAGATGTGCAATCAGGATTCAGAAAAGCCAGAGGAACAAGAGATATCACAGATATATCTTAACAGGAATTTATCAAGGCAGCCAACATGTGCTTCATAAATTACAGCAAAGCCTTTGATTGCATTGATGACAGAAAATTATAGAATGTCCTCCGAAAGATGGGAACACCAGAGCATATCATCATTCTTATAAAGAATCTCTACTCTGTTTGACAAGTCACAGTCCTGACAGAAAATGGACAAACACTGGCAAAGGAATTACCAATCCTGTCACCAGTCCTGCTCCACTTGTACTCTGAACACTTAATGAGAGAAGCAGGACTGAAGGAAGATGATTGAGGATTAAAGATTGGTGGAAGAAACATCAATGACCTTTGATATGCAGATGATACCACTCATAGCATGAAAATCAGGACCTGAAGGCTCTTATCAGGAAAGTTAAAGAACAGAGGGAAGAGATGGGAACACAAACGTCACTGACTTTACCATTAACGGATATGTCAAAGTGATGGACAGCTTAATAGCAAGCAAGATATGAAGACTACCTGTCTACCACAGTGCCATTGAACTGTTGGTGAATACTTGAAGAGTACCTTGCATGACAAACAAGAAAAAACAATTGGATCCTCAACCAATTCAAACCAAACTCTTACTGGAAGCTCACAATATATCTTTTGGGTACATTATGAGAATAATCAGATCAATGGAAAAGACAATTATGCTAGGAAGAGTTGAAGATAAAAGAGGAAGAGGACAACCAACAGCGGGATGAATGGATACAATTAGAGGAATAATGAACAAGTCATTACGAAGTCTGAAACCCAAAACAAAAGGCAGAATGTTCTGAAGAAACACTATCCACATCATATCAACTTGACCTTGACGTCACTCAGAAATCTTGTCTTTGGTCCGGAGCACACTGCGTCCATTTTTTCCCAAAAAGATTCATCTGACCACAATACACGTTTCCACTGTGTTATGGTCCATCCTAGATGCCTCCGAGCCCAGAAAAGTCGACGCCGCTTCTGGACATGGTTAACATAAGGCTTCTTTTTTTTATTTTTTTTTTTATTACTGCTTTATCCTGGTCAGGGTCATGTTGGAACGGGACGGACCTTGCCTTACGAGGGGCATAAGGTGAAGCCCCTACCTGCAAGAATAGCAAGCAGAACCTCAACGCAATACTTTGGGTAAAAAGCCACCAATGAAAAAGGGAACAATTACAAATAAAATCAGGTGGCCAAAATAACAGAATGAAAGAAAGACAGAAACAATCGCAGCCCACAACATAGAAAGTGGGTAGAACAGAGATGCAAAACTGAGAACTGGTTGTCACAATATGATGGCTGCTCTGGATCATCTGCAACAATCCGGTCTTTGGAAAATGAGAAAGGATAGGAAACCCTTAAAGCCAGTTGAGACCAGC
Source organism: Trichomycterus rosablanca (assembly GCF_030014385.1). Taxonomy (NCBI): domain Eukaryota; kingdom Metazoa; phylum Chordata; class Actinopteri; order Siluriformes; family Trichomycteridae; genus Trichomycterus; species Trichomycterus rosablanca. The sequence continues at coordinate 7,995,014 of NC_085991.1, forward strand.
AATGGATTAAGAAATAACATGGATCTACAGGCAGGGACGTCACACTGCCTTTGGGGTAGACGTTCTCTCCCAGGGTGGTTGTCTTATGGCCCAAAAACACAGCGACACTGAGAGAGTTCCCAGAAAGAAACCAGCAAAAACGCCGCTCAGGTGGCACAGCGGTTAAAAACACATGCTAGCACACCGGAGCTGAGATCTCGAATACATCGTATTGAACCTCAGCTCTGACATCCGGCTGGGCTGAACGGCCATGTGAACAACCCATATGAACAACACTGTAGGGGTGGGGTAGTAGTAAGTCAGATAGGGTCTCCTCGTAACTGATGCAACTACGACCTCTGCTGGATGATTGATGGCGCCTGCACAAGCGCCTGCACTGATCCATACTCGCCTAGTGCAGGTGAAAAGATGCATACGGCTGCTGCCCACGTGTCGGAGGGGCATGGGTTAGCTTCATTCTCCTCAATCAGAGCAGGGATCGGCATTAGTGGAGAGAAAGCGTGATGCAATTGCAAAAAAAAAAACAGCAGAAAAACGGACCAGACAAGCAGTTAGGTATCACAGTTTCAGAGGAAAGCAGGTTTGCCATTAAAGGAGCTGGCAAGTCTGAAAGTGGGAAACCATGATATATATAGAAAACTTTCACCTGGAGCGAATTATTGCTTACGGGCCCTTGTGCCAGCCACAAGCAGAAAAAAAATAACTTCCATGTGAACTACTGCCGAACTCATAGTACAGCTGAGCCATGTTACAATGTGTACTAGGTTATTTATTAATAAGTATTTATTTCATAAGTTTTTTTTATAGAATGTATGGACAGCTAGTGCCATGTGCTGCCTCTGGCATTGTGAGCCATAGTAAGATGATCGCATTTGTTTAAAAATTGTCAGTGATGTACTGGGGGCTGCATTATCGGGGGTCACAAGACAGGGGATTGGAGAAAGCTTACCTCTCTGTGCAGCCACCATCACAAAGCAATGATGGCTTGACGTGAATGATGTTACACTCTCAGTCATGCTTTTATTGATTGCGTAAAAAAATATAAAGTATTAAATTTGATTATCAATAATTGTCTAAAGCAGATTTCTCAATTCCTTCCACCCCTATGTCATTTACATTGTGTTTTTTTTTTCCTCTTTGTACTTTTTATTTCTGCAGATGATCCACATGGGATTTTGAATCTGTTAATCATTCAGATTTGAGCTCACGCCAGAATTCGATGTACCACAAACTGTTGTTATCCATCATTTTTACTGTTTGCTCATCTAACCAGACAAGAAAGTCCAGATGTTATTTGTTGAGTCTTAGTAACGCTGCCAAGTCTGCTGGTACCGAAAAAGTTGCTGCTTAATGAAATTGGTAAAACTGCCAGTACTTCGGACCAGGAGGTGCTCGTGTGATGTGTGTGGAATTTGGCAGTTGTAACGAAATGTGTACCTGTTTATGAAAGAACAAAAGAACTTCTATGTGTGTGTTCAGGCTAGGGTTCTCCTCTGGCAAGCATTTTCCTTCTCTCTCTCTGTATCCCTCTCAACTGTTACTCATTAACATTTTAATGCAGGGGGACATATGGAAAGATGTGAAAATATCCAGGACTTAAACCCTATATGGAGTCTTTATAGAAGCACTTTGTAGCTCTACAATTACTGACTGTAGTCCATCTGTTTCTCTGCATGCTTTGTTAGCCCCCTTTCATGCTGTTCTTCAATGGTCAGGACCACCACAGGATCACTACAGCAGTATTATTTGGGTGGTGGATCATTCTCAGCACTGCTGTGACACTGACATGGTGGTGTGTTAGTGTGTGTTGTACTGGTATGAGTGGATCAGACACAGCAGCGCTGCTGGAGTTTTGAAATACCGTGTTCACTCACTAGACACTCCTACCTAGTTGGTCCACCTTGTAGATGTAAAGTCAGAGACGATCGCTCATCTATTGCTGCTGTTTGAGTTGGTCATCTTCTAGACCTTCATCAGTGGTCACAGGACGCTGCCCACGGGGCGCTGTTGGCTGGATGTTTTTGGTTGGTGGACTATTCTCAGTCCAGCAGTGACAGTGAGGTGTTTAAAAACTCCAGCAGCGCTGCTTTGTCTGATCCACTCGTACCAGCACAACACACACTGACACACCACCACCATGTCAGTGTCACTGCAGTGCTGAGAATGATCCACCACCTAAATAATACCTGCTCTGTAGTGGTCCTGTGGGGGTCCTGACCATTGAAGAACAGCATAAAAGGGGGCTAACAAAGCATGCAGAGAAACAGATGGACTACAGTCAGTAATTGTAGAACTACAAAGTGGAGCTGATAAAATGGACAGTGAGTGTAGAAACAAGGAGGTGGTTTTAATGTTATGGCTGATCAGTGTATATCATTCCCAAAAATACATAGCACATGTCAAGGCACGATTATCTACTCAACAGTGTCAGTACAGGTTGCATTAATCGCATAAATGTGTGGAAGAAGAGGAAGCGGGGTGACAGTATAATGCTTTGCAAGCACTATAATAATTTGAAGTTGTAGCTGAGCATAAGAGGATTTTCATAGTTCAGAGAAATTACACCTGGGACCAATCCCAGTCATACCCGGGATTACTGAAAGTACATTTGATTGCAGCTCTCCTAAGCCAGACAGACTGTGCAGCTTTGGAAATTGCATGTGTTGCTGAGAACTGGCAATGCACATTTGAATTGTCTGTTTGCTGCCACCAACTGCGATTTTAAGCTCAGTCCAATCGACATGCCATGACTTGGGAGCTCATATTGTACATTGTACACCCAGTAAAGTGTAAAATATATGGGTGAAAGTGTAAAAGCCATTTGTATTGGTGTCGTTGTGTGTACCAAATTAAAAAATATATACAGCTTTGCTAAAACATGCAAAAAATAAACGAAATGTAAACAAAAGCAAAATCTGCTTTTTTGGCTTATCCAAGTGGCTTTAAATATCATCTTTTATATTAACTAAATTACAAATACAACTAATTATAATAAACAAAACAAATAATAATACTAATATATAAATATAAAAAATAATGGAATAAATAGAAATATTATATATGTATATAAAATTTATAAATAACAATATATAATATATAATAAATAAAAATACATAACCATAGATAATAATAAATACATATAATAAAAAAATCCCAAATAATAATGTGATAATATAATATATTTTAAATTAAAAAAAAATTTTGGCTTATCCAAGTGGCTTTAAATATTATCTTTTATATTAACTAAATGACAAATAAAACAAATTATCATAAATAAATATAAAAATAATCATAATAATTGATATAAATATAATAAATAAATGAATAGGTAATTTTATATATTATATATTTATATGTATATAAAATTTATAAATATATACATACAATATATAATATTTTATAAAAAAAAAAAACTAAACATAAATAATAATAAATACATATAATAAATAAATAACAAAAAATAATTTGATAATATAATATATTTTAAATTAAAAAATAAATAATAATTGGCTTTAAATATCATCTTTTATATATTAACTAAAAGACAAATAAAACAAATAATAATAAATAAAATAAATAGTAATAATAATAAAATAATAATAATAATATATAAATATAATAAATAAATAAATAAATAAATAAATAGACAAATTATATATATATATATATATATATATATATATATATATATATATATATATATATATGTATATACAATTTTTAAATAACAATATATAATATATTATAAAAAAAATACATAAACATAAATAATAATAAATACATATAATAAATAAAAAACTAGAAAAATATTATGATAATATAATATATTAAAAAATAAATATAGAAATGTAATAAATAAATATTTTTTGGCTTATCCAAGTGGCTTTAAATATCTTTTATATTAACTAAATGACAAATAAAACAAATAAAACAAGAAATAAAACAAATGATAATAATAATATATAAATATAATAAATAAATGAATAAATAGAAAATATTTTATGTGTATATAAAATGTATAAATAACAGTGTATAATAATATAAATAAAAATACATAAACATAAATAATAACAAATACTTAAAATAAATAACTAGAAAAATAATATGATAATATTTAATATATTTTAAATAAAAAATAAATAAATATATTAATACAATGAATAAATATAATAAAAAATAGAAAGAATTTAATATAAATAAAAAATAAATATAACTACCACTAATAATAATAGTAATAAATAATATATAATAACATACATAATAAAACAAATAATTTCAGCCCAAAACTCTCTGACCCTGCTAACTCACTTTCAGCATCAGGTTCTCTCATTTTTTTAGTATAAGCTAGAGACAGCGTGTACCCACACCAGCACACACAGTCTTTTCCTCTTTCAGGTTTATCCTGGCACCTGAAATCCTGTTTTTAGCATACCCAGGACCACTGGGGCTTTTCCAAGCCGGAGGCTTTCAAGTGTCCTGGCTGCAAGACACCGTCACCTTTTAACAGATTTCCCCCGAGTCCACAGAAAAGGTTTTTTCTCCCGCATGCAAGCCAAACCGGAGCTCCTGTCTCCCGGTCAGATGACGCAAGCCAACCAGCTAAACAAACAGACTCGTCTTTAGCTTCATAAAAATACCTGTAAAGCTGTGTTGACTCTTTATTTTGGAATTTTCGGACACTTTGAGGCACTCGGTTCACATTAATACAGAAAAATCGCTTTGTAAATGTCAAAAGCAGAAGATTTCCGTGTTTATTTCTTACATTTATGCATGAGAAAAGTGGAGAATTTGTCATTTGCGTTGTGCGTGGTTTTATATTTTGATGTCTTAAGTGTTGGTTTATCTAAGCAGGTAGGATTAAAGCATTTTGAGGCTGACCGCTGGAAAAAGCATTAACTCATCCCAGCATGTGTATTCAATGGTCTTCAAACCCAGAGCATATTTAAGGCTGTGTGGCCTCGTATGAGCATCATTAATCATATTTGACAGTCCAATAACTGAACCCATGGTTTAAATCTCTTTGAAGCAAATAAGTAACTACCAAACATTTTATATGCATCATTTTACCTGTTTGCTCTTTTTTTATAGAGACCATGCTGAGCTTTGTGGATGACATCCTGTCAGGGGCTAAATCTCCATGTGTGATGCTGGGAGAGATCCCTGATCCGCTCAACACCATCTCCATGATCATACGCTGCCTGGAGCCTGACACCACCTACATGTGAGTTCAGTTTGTCATCATTACATAAGGTGATGTCAACAGGTGATTGTATTGTAATCATGATTTCGTACATAAGCTGTTTCCACAACAGGCGTATTTCTCCATCTACAGTACATAATATTATTAAAAGATTCAAGAAATCTGGAGGAATTACAGAGCTTAAAGGGCAAGGGCGCAAGCCTAAGCTGAACACACGTGATCTCCGATCCCTCAGACGTCAGTCAGTCCACCTGTTGGCATGTTTTGTGAGGCTGAAACATATTTCTAATAATACGTATTAATGGCTTACTAAAATCTGCAAAGTGTCTAAGAGATTAGGCTTCAATCCTGGTCTAGTCAGATGTTTTGCATGTTCTCTTAGTGTATATGGGAGTTTTCTTTTAGGTCCTCTGGTTTCCTACAACCTCCTAAAAAACACTCAGGTGTTATATTAGCTTCTTTAATTTACCTAAAGGTCTAAAAAAGTAAGTAAGTCTGTAAGTCAGTGAGTGAGTGGATCATTCTCAGCACTGCAGTGACACTGACATGGTGGTGGTGTGTTAGTGTGTACTGTGCTGGCATGAGTGGATAAGACACAGCAGCGCTGCTGGAGTTTTTCAACACCTCACTGTCCCTGCTGGACTGAGAATAGTCCAACAACCAAAAATATATCCAGCCAACAGTGCCCCGTGGGCAGCGTCCTGTGACCACTGATGAAGGTCTAGAAGATGACCAACTCAAACAGCAGCAATAGATGAGCGATCGTCTCTGACTTTACATCTACAAGGTGGACCAACTAGGTAGGAGTGTCTAATAGAGTGGACAGTGAGTGGACACGGTGTTTAAAAACTCCAGCAGCGCTGCTGTGTCTGATCCACTCATACCAGCACAACACACACTAACACACCACCACCATGTCAGTGTCACTGCAGTGTCCACCACCTAAATAATACCTGCTCTGTAGTGGTCCTGTGGAGCTCCTGACCATTGAAGAACAGGGTGAAAGCAGTAAGTAAGTAAGTAAGTAAATAAGTAAGTAAATGAGTGAGTGGGTGAGTGAGTAATTAAGTAAGTAAGTTAGTAATTGAGTAAGTGAGTGAGTAAGAGAGTAAGTAAGTGAGTGAGTAAGTGAGTGAGTAAGTAAGTATGTACAGTGTATCACAAAAGTGAGTACACCCCTCACATTTCTGCAAATATTTCATTATATCTTTTCATGGGACAGCACTATAGACATGAAACTTGGATATAACTTAGAGTAGTCAGTGTACAGCTTGTATAGCAGTGTAGATTTACTGTCTTCTGAAAATAACTCAACACACAGCCATTAATGTCTAAATGGCTGGCAACATAAGTGAGTACACCCCACAGTGAACATGTCCAAATTGTGCCCAGTGTCAATATTTTGTGTGACCACCATTATTATCCAGCACTGCCTTAACCCTCCTGGGCATGGAATTCACCAGAGCTGCACAGGTTGCTACTGGAATCCTCTTCCACTCCTCCATGATGACATCACGGAGCTGGTGGATGTTAGACACCTTAAACTCCTCCACCTTCCACTTGAGGATGCGCCACAGGTGCTCAATTGGGTTTAGTCCATCACCTTTACCTTCAGCTTCCTCAGCAAGGCAGTTGTCATCTTGGAGGTTGTGTTTGGGGTCGTTATCCTGTTGGAAAACTGCCATGAGGCCCAGTTTTCGAAGGGAGGGGATCATGCTCTGTTTCAGAATGTCACAGTACATGTTGGAATTCATGTTTCCCTCAATGAACTGTAGCTCCCCAGTGCCAGCAACACTCATGCAGCCCAAGACCATGATGCTACCACCACCATGCTTGACTGTAGGCAAGATACAGTTGTCTTGGTACTTCTCACCAGGGCGCCGCCACACATGCTGGACACCATCTGAGCCAAACAAGTTTATCTTGGTCTCGTCAGACCACAGGGCATTCCAGTAATCCATGTTCTTGGACTGCTTGTCTTCAGCAAACTGTTTGCGGGCTTTCTTGTGCGTCAGCTTCCTTCTGGGATGACGACCATGCAGACCGAGTTGATGCAGTGTGCGGCGTATGGTCTGAGCACTGACAGGCTGACCTCCCACGTCTTCAACCTCTGCAGCAATGCTGGCAGCACTCATGTGTCTATTTTTTAAAGCCAACCTCTGGATATGACGCCGAACACGTGGACTCAACTTCTTTGGTCGACCCTGGCGAAGCCTGTTCCGAGTAGAACCTGTCCTGGAAAACCGCTGTATGACCTTGGCCACCATGCTGTAGCTCAGTTTCAGGGTGTTAGCAATCTTCTTATAGCCTAGGCCATCTTTGTGGAGAGCAACAATTCTATTTCTCACATCCTCAGAGAGTTCTTTGCCATGAGGTGCCATGTTGAATATCCAGTGGCCAGTATGAGAGAATTGTACCCAAAACACCAAATTTAACAGCCCTGCTCCCCATTTACACCTGGGACCTTGACACATGACACCAGGGAGGGACAACGACACATTTGGGCACAATTTCGACATGTTCACTGTGGGGTGTACTCACTTATGTTGCCAGCTATTTAGACATTAATGGCTGTGTGTTGAGTTATTTTCAGAAGACAGTAAATCTACACTGCTATACAAGCTGTACACTGACTACTCTAAGTTATATCCAAGTTTCATGTCTATAGTGTTGTCCCATGAAAAGATATAATAAAATATTTGCAGAAATGTGATACACTTTTGTGATACACTGTATATATATATATACAGTATATATGCCTTTTCTATTTTTTTTACTTTCTCTGTCAGTGTACCGTACTGTACATCCTCACTGCACACTTTGCCTGATGTTGTACTGTTCATGCTGCTGCTACATTGTTTATTGTTTATTATACGTTTAGATATAGTGTAACTTTTTATTATTTAAGAAATTCCTTGTACATCTGCTACTTGGCGAATAAAAGATTCTGATTCTGAAAAAAATGCCACAATGACGACCCTGTACTGTACTTAAGACGTGTTTGCAGGAACAATGAGACAAAATAAAAGCTGAAACACTAAATCACTTGGTCTCCTCGGTGCCAAAACATATTTTAAGTGTGGTGAAAAGGAATGGCAGCATTACAAAGTGGTAAATGCTTTACCGTCCCAACTTTTTTTGGAATGTGTTGCAGGTCTGAAATGCAGGAATGGATGTTTATTAATAAATGAAATGAAGTTGAGCAGATAAAACATGAAATATCTCAGGTTCATCCTGTCTGAAATGAAATAATAACTAACAACTACCCTAAATATTGCTGTTACACAGCAAGCAAGGCAAAGCAAACCCTCTTTATACAATCCCAAATCAAAAAAGAGTTTCTTACATTTACTTTGACTTTTATTTCATTTCAGACAGGATGAACCTGAGATATTTCATGTTTTATCTGCTCAACTTCATTTCATTTATTAATAAACATCCATTCCTGCATTTCAGGCCTGCAACACATTCCAAAAAAGTTGGGACGGTAAAGCATTTACCACTTTGTAATGTTGCCATTCCTTCTCACAACACTTAAAATACATTTTGGCACAGAGGAAAGCAAGCGATTTAGTGCTTCAGGTTTTATTTTGTCCCATTCTTCCTACAAACACGTCTCAAGATGTGCAACGGTACGGGGTCGTCGTTGTGGCATTTTTCATTTCAAAATTCTCCACACGTTCTCTGTTGGGGACAGGTCAGGACTGCAGGCAGGTCAGTCCAGTACCCGTACCCTCTTTTTTCCAAAGCCATGTCTTTCCACAGCCATGCCAAAATGTCTTTTAAGTGTTGTGAAAAGGAACGGCAACATCACAAAGTGGTAAATGCTTTACCGTCCCAACCGTCCCAACTTTTTTTGGAATGTGTTGCAGGTCTGAAATGCAGGAATGGATGTTTATTAATAACAAAACATGAAACATCTCAGGTTCATCCTGTCTGCAATGAAATAAAAGTCAAAGTAAATGTTAGAAACGCTGTGTTTTTTTTATTATTATTTGCATTTTCCATGCTGTCCCAACTTTTTCTGATTTGGGGTTGCAGTTAAACTCATTAAATCAATTGCATACTTTACAGCTACACTAAACATTGGTGTTACACATATGATCTTGCAGCACTGTTGTAATGTTGGCTACTATTAATGCCTTTTGGTGTGAGTAACTGTATAAAAGAATGGGTGAATGTGAGGTGCCATGCTTTGGGTGGGCACACTGTCCAGGGTCCCTGTGCATCCTGCTCCCAGTTAATCAATATATTTGTGATCATGCAATGATTTGATATGCAGTCACATAATCATTTGGGGTATAAATAAATTGCTCAGCAGATAAATGCAATAAAAAGATGCCATACCTGCTCCTTTCTCTTCTGCCAGCGACCACACGGGCTTTCCTCCAGGATTTCACTTTCATCCTCGCTTTCTTCCTCTTTCCCCCCGGACTCTGAGATCCTCTCCGGGACAGACATGGTCATGTTAAGGGCTGATTTCTTTCCTTTCTCTTGCACTGCTGATTCCTCCGTGTACCACCTACGAACACGCGGTGTGGAATTACGCCTTACTGCTGATCGTTACTGCAAATCGTCCTAACGCCTGTCAAAGATCTGCAATAACAATCACATGCGCATTGGAGAACGCGTGAAACGGCAGATTCAGGAGGACGTGAACGCAGCTCTGTAGTTCCAGGTTTGCTCGAACAGCTCGGATCTTCAGCCGTTCATCTTATCGTGGACGTGTGGGACGTGTGAGGGGTGCTTAGTGGCAGATGACCCCCCTTTGCTTTCCTCAAACACCCCCTCCTACTACAGAACGATCTACTAGCATTATTTAGTAACGGCTGGGTTTTCCAGATATACGTTTAGATCCACGTTTAGTCAGCGCTGCACACCGTGTGCGCGTTCAAGCGCGTTCAGAATTTCCTCTTTTTTTTTGCCAGCAACACTCATGCAGCCCAAGACCATGATGCTACCACCACCATGCTTGACTGTAGGCAAGATACAGTTGTCTTGGTACTTCTCACCAGAGCGCCGCCACACATGCTGGACACCATCTGAGCCAAACAAGTTTATCTTGGTCTCGTCAGACCACAGGGCATTCCAGTAATCCATGTTCTTGGACTGCTTGTCTTCAGCAAACTGTTTGCGGGCTTTCTTGTGCGTCAGCTTCCTTCTGGGATGACGACCATGCAGACCGAGTTGATGCAGTGTGCGGCGTATGGTCTGAGCACTGACAGGCTGACCTCCCACGTCTTCAACCTCTGCAGCAATGCTGGCAGCACTCATGTGTCTATTTTTTAAAGCCAACCTCTGGATATGATGCCGAACACGTGGACTCAACTTCTTTGGTCGACCCTGGCGAAGCCTGTTCCGAGTGGAACCTGTCCTGGAAAACCGCTGTATGACCTTGGCCACCATGCTGTAGCTCAGTTTCAGGGTGTTAGCAATCTTCTTATAGCCCAGGCCATCTTTGTGGAGAGCAACAATTCTATTTCTCACATCCTCAGAGAGTTCTTTGCCATGAGGTGCCATGTTGAATATCCAGTGGCCAGTATGAGAGAATTGTACCCAAAAAACCAAATTTAACAGCCCTGCTCCCCATTTACACCTGGGACCTTGACACATGACACCAGGGAGGGACAACGACACATTTGGGCACAATTTGGACATGTTCACTGTGGGGTGCACTCACTTATGTTGCCAGCTATTTAGACATTAATGGCTGTGTGTTGAGTTATTTTCAGAAGACAGTAAATCTACACTGCTATACAAGTTGTACACTGACTACTCTAAGTTATATCCAAGTTTCATGTCTATAGTGTTGTCCCATGAAAAGATATAATGAAATATTTGCAGAAATGTGAGGGGTGTACTCACTTTTGTGATACACTGTATATGTTACTCTGTCATGAATTGACACCCTGTTCAGGGTGTGTTCCTGCCTTGTGTCATAGATATGGCCAGACAAAACACCCCCAAGATTATACTCTTAGTAAAAGGTACTGAATGATGAATAAATGCCTTTAAAGCTGCTTTTCTAAGAGTTGAGTTTAATCCAATGATATTTGACACATTGTTTGTGTACACAGCGTGGACGTCAGTCAGGCTGCAGCCAAATGAATATGTGCACCAGTCAAGAACATAGTAATAATGTGAGAATCACTTTCACAACAACAGTCTGAAATACGTACTTCTCTTCGGTCACAACACTCAGGCGGCACAGTGGTAAAATACGCTAGCACAACATCTCAAACTTGTGAGTACGAATCTCAGCTCTGCTCCTGGCAGGCTGGGCACCTACATGAACAATGATTGGCACATTTGTAGGGTGGATGCCGGAGGGGATTCCTCATAACTCTCCATGCGCAAATCTGAGCCAGTGCAGGTGAAAAGATGCAGTCGGCTACTGCACAGGTGTCGGCGGGGGCGTGTGGAGTGGAGGTCAACATGAGTTACTGTGTTTTAATGACTGTGTTTGCACCCTCGATAGATCTCTTTTTCTGAGGGATCCATTATGATTTTACGGTGTTGAATAATGACATCAGACTAACATCATCTTCATGGTGTCCACCGAGAATAAAAAATGTTTATGTTGCGTTTTTAGACGGGCTTTAAATCATGCTGCAGTTAAAGCTCTCAGACAGCTGGGGAAGCGGTTCAGGATTTGGAACGGCTTGAAAGACCGTCGTCGGAGGGAATGCTTAATGGTTAAAGCAGATACAGTCATCAAAAGTTCAGGATGCTTCAGGAGGCCAGAACGAAGGGCGCATGAAAGAGCGCAAGCCGCTCTTCTGCACGGTGGAAGAGGCCGGTCGGGCCAGCGCTATCATATCCAAACATGATGCAACGTACAAATATGTGCTTTTGATGTGTGTGTGTGTGTGTGGATTGATAACTAACACATACAGGGCAGAGTGCAATTATACAGAATGCAAAATTAGAAGATCTGTATCAATTGGAAGATTGTCGGATCAAATCCAGCCTCTGCTGTGCCATTTTATCAGCTTCACTTACCATTAAGAAGCACTTTGTAGTTCTACAATTACTGACTGTAGTCTATCTGTTTTTTTAAGCCTGCTTTCATCCTGTTCTTCAATGGTCAGGACCCCCACAGGACCACCACAGAGCAGGTATTATTTGGGTGGTGGATCATCCTCAGCACCAAAGTGACACTGACATGGTGGTGGTGTGTTAGTGTGTGTTGTGCTGGTATGAGTGCTGGAGTTTTTAAATACTGTGTCCACTCACTGTCCACTCTATTAGACACTCCTACCTAGGTCCACCTTGTAGATGTAAAGTCAGAGACGATCGCTCATCTATTGCTGCTGGTTGAGTCGGTCATCTTGTAGACCTGCATCAGTGGTCACAGGACGCTGCCCACAGGGCGCTGTCGTCTGGATATTTTTGATTGGTGGACTATTCTCAGTCCAGCAGTGACAGTGAGGTGTTTAAAAACTCCAGCAGCGCTGCTGTGTCTCATCCACTCATACCAGCACAACACACACTAACACACCACCACCATGTCAGTGTCACTGCAGTGCTGAGAATGATCCAACACCTAAATAATACCTGCTCTGTAGTGGTCCTGTGGGGGTCCTGACCATTGAAGAACAGCATGAAAGGGGGGTAACAAAACATGCAGAGAAACAGATGGACTACAGTCAGTAATTGTAGAACTACAAAGTGCTCCTATGTGGTAAGTGGAGCTGATAAAATGGACAGTGAGTGTAGAAACAAGGAGGTGGTTTTAATGTTATGGAGAAACGCCAGTGGTTTGAGGAGCCCTGACCTCAAGTCAGTAACAAGTCTGACCACACAAATGCGCTTTTGACTGAATGAGCACAAACTCCCACAGACACAGTCCAAAATCTTTAGGAAACCTCTCCCACAGTGGTTTTACCGCTTATCCAATCACGGTCCTGGGGGGGGGGGAACCTATCCCAGCTTTTCAATTGGCGCAAGGCACAAAGTAACACCCTGGACGGGGCGCCAGTCCATCGCAAGGCAGACACACGTGGGTGAAAGACGAATAGGGTGTTCCAAGTACCAAAAAAATAAAATGGTTAAATTGTATAATTTTTTCATTTAATATCGTGCACAAATGTGTCACCTATGTAAATATGTATTTTGTTTCTCAGCATTTTGCTTATTTGATAGTTTTAGTGTTGTTGACACACAACAAGGGCACAAAAATGTCATTCAGTGCAACGACTAATTTATGACAAAATACACACACAAGGAACAATCTTAGCCATTTCAAATGTATAAGTTTAGTATATCTCTTACAAAAGATTTAAAACCTCAGAAGAAACTGTACTTACTCTGTTTTGAATTTTCTGTGCATTGTTTGTACTCTAATGCATCTTGGGATTTTGTTTATTTGTATACAAGATGTTTTTGCTACACATTCTATTCTATTTGAAACCTAATCAAACTCTGTTTTCTATGAAGCAGGCCTGGACTCTCTTGCATTCACATGAAAAAAATATATAATAATTACTTATTACAGTTATTTTAAGCAAATGTTTTTGTTGCACTGTATGATGATTTTATGTTGCACTGAATGACATATTCCAAATTATCCTGTTACATCAGAATATTCATGACTTAATTTGTTTTTAAGTTCTTTATTGATTAAAGTAGCAGTAGTAGAATGAAAATATGCCACACCAGTGGCAAGTATGTGTTATAATATTACTACATCATGAAAAAAGTAAGGCAATGAAAAACATAACTAATGAAGCCATCATAACAACTTGTAAGGCACCAGAACAGTGTGGAAGTGTGGAATTTGTGTCATAACACGTGAAAAAGTTGCTGCAGTAAATCTAAATTCATTCAGCCGTGAAAACCATTTGAAGTCGCATTTTATTTCATGAACTGAACAAATGTTTTCCAGTCTTTTGTTGTTAACCTCGAGGTTCTTGCTGTACATGGCTTTGGTTCTGCGATTATGATTTTGACATCAGACTTAAGGTAGTAAATTTCATCAGGTGGATTTGGCCACACAAAGGAATTTCTGTTTCAATTTTGTAGCATGCAGCTAACTTGCACCTCATCTCCTACAGACAGCAGTTCCTGCCCAACGAATGGCAGGTCATCGTACTTGACTATAACAAAATCTCAGGGACCACTTCATCAAAAACATAATTATTAATATTCATTGTAATTACTGCTCTTATTAAGGAAGACTAGAATGGAAAAAAGTGGTTTTAATATTTAAAAATAATTTTAAAACATTATAAAGTCAGTATAACAATGTCATTGTCAATTTAGTGCAACAGCGAAATTCTGTTGCACTGAATGACTGTTGTTGTACTGAATGACAGAAATTTTACTTTAGCACATTTTACAGTTATCCCAGTGGTTAGCAAAAGCTAACATTGACCTTAGCTCAAAGACATTTCTACACATATTCACATTTAGATGTTAATAACCTTGTTTGTTTACAAGATTAACCGTAATATTACGTTTTCTGTGTTGTACTGAATGACACTCAGTTTTGTTCTTTAATGTACTATGTCAGTAAAAAAACATTTTTATCAAATAATGTTAAAATGCATTGACCTCGTGTGTGTGCTGAAGGGTCCCCAGGAGTCTTCTTTTGTTGTTATAATTGGTCACATGACTGCAGTAGCTTGATCGCATATTAAAATAAGGCTTTTTATTAACGTTGTACTGAATGACAACTGAAGATTGGGAAAATGGGGACTGAAAGTATCCTGAATATTATTAATATTAAAAAACACATCTGATTGAATATTATTTAATATGTCACACATGACATTTGTACAATTATGCCAAAGCAGTAAATTTTAAGTTTTACTTAAGATTAATTCGTTTTTTCTTAATGTTTTATTACTTAAAGAGGTAGGGGGACCGTTGCACTGAATGACATTTTGGGGGTTACAAGGGTTATTTTTTCAAAAATCATACATTTTCCGTAAAAATTACTTTAGGTTTCAGTAAAGATGTACAAATGGAGTAGATTGAAGGTATATCCACTTATATTAATATAATTGTATATTATTTATCAAGTGGGGACACTAAAAAGTTACGTCTCGTCTTTGACCCACATACAGTGTATCACAAAAGTGAGTACACCCCTCACATTTCTGCAGATATTTAAGTATATCTTTTCATGGGACAACACTGACAAAATGACACTTTGACACAATGAAAAGTAGTCTGTGTGCAGCTTATATAACAGTGTAAATTTATTCTTCCCTCAAAATAACTCAATATACAGCCATTAATGTCTAAACCACCGGCAACAAAAGTGAGTACACCCCTTAGTGAAAGTTCCTGAAGTGTCAATATTTTGTGTGGCCACCATTATTTCCCAGAACTGCCTTAACTCTCCTGGGCATGGAGTTTACCAGAGCTTCACAGGTTGCCACTGGAATGCTTTTCCACTCCTCCATGACGACATCACGGAGCTGGCGGATATTCGAGACTTTGCGCTCCTCCACCTTCCGCTTGAGGATGCCCCAAAGATGTTCTATTGGGTTTAGGTCTGGAGACATGCTTGGCCAGTCCATCACCTTTACCCTCAGCCTCTTCAATAAAGCAGTGGTCGTCTTAGAGGTGTGTTTGGGGTCATTATCATGCTGGAACACTGCCCTGCGACCCAGTTTCCGGAGGGAGGGGATCATGCTCTGCTTCAGTATTTCACAGTACATATTGGAGTTCATGTGTCCCTCAATGAAATGTAACTCCCCAACACCTGCTGCACTCATGCAGCCCCAGACCATGGCATTCCCACCACCATGCTTGACTGTAGGCATGACACACTTATCTTTGTACTCCTCACCTGATTGCCGCCACACATGCTTGAGACCATCTGAACCAAACAAATTAATCTTGGTCTAATCAGACCATAGGACATGGTTCCAGTAATCCATGTCCTTTGTTGACATGTCTTCAGCAAACTGTTTGCGGGCTTTCTTGTGTAGAGACTTCAGAAGAGGCTTCCTTCTGGGGTGACAGCCATGCAGACCAATTTGATGTAGTGTGCGGTGTATGGTCTGAGCACTGACAGGCTGACCCCCCACCTTTTCAATCTCTGCAGCAATGCTGACAGCACTCCTGCGCCTATCTTTCAAAGACAGCAGTTGGATGTGACGCTGAGCACGTGCACTCAGCTTCTTTGGACGACCAACGCGAGGTCTGTTCTGAGTGGACCCTGCTCTTTTAAAACGCTGGATGATCTTGGCCACTGTGCTGCAGCTCAGTTTCAGGGTGTTGGCAATCTTCTTGTAGCCTTGGCCATCTTCATGTAGCGCAACAATTCGTCTTTTAAGATCCTCAGAGAGTTCTTTGCCATGAGGTGCCATGTTGGAACTTTCAGTGACCAGTATGAGAGAGTGTGAGAGCTGTACTACTAAATTGAACACACCTGCTCCCTATGCACACCTGAGACCTAGAAACACTGACAAATCACATGACATTTTGGAGGGAAAATGACAAGCAGTGCTCAATTTGGACATTTAGGGGTGTAGTCTCTTAGGGGTGTACTCACTTTTGTTGCCGGTGGTTTAGACATTAATGGCTGTATGTTGAGTTATTTTGAGGGAAGAATAAATTTACACTGTTATATAAGCTGCACACAGACTACTTTTCATTGTGTCAAAGTGTCATTTTGTCAGTGTTGTCCCATGAAAAGATATACTTAAATATCTGCAGAAATGTGAGGGGTGTACTCACTTTTGTGATACACTGTATATACACACACACATACACACATTCACCTATAGGGCAATTCAGTGTCTCCATTTAACCTGACTGCATGTTTTTGGACTGTGGGAGGAAACCGGAGCTCCCGGAGAAAACCCACGCAGACACGGGGAGAACATGCAAACTCCACACAGAAAGGACCTGAACCGCCCCACCTGGGTACCGAACCCAGGACTTTCTTGCTGTGAGGCGTCAGTGCTACCCATCGAGCCACCGTGCCACCCTACCCTTAAATTGGCCCTGTCCAGGGTGTTACTGTGTGCCTTGCGCCCATTGAAAAGCTGAGAGCACCCGCCCACGACCCTGACTGGATAAGCGGTTAAGAAAGCAATGAGTGAGAGATTTTTTAGGGTATGTTGCTGCTCCGACAAAACGTGCGCAGTCCTAGCGGACCCCTTCTTTTCACCCATGCTTTCTGCACAGCGTTTGAAGAGTCCACCCACTTAGTCCGGTCTTTTCCCACCCAGCAGACACAGTGGCCAATTGTTGTCTGCTGCAGACGCCTTTATCCGAAGCGACTTACAGTATACAGTACAGTATACAGTCTGAGCTCAAGGGC